>NW_025547366.1:0-134320 GCF_905237065.1 Salmo salar
ATATTGTGCTGTTAAAATACAGAAATAAACAAGTTTTCACAAACAAGGTCTGTATGTTTGAACAAGAATTATTTTTTGCTTTGCATTTTAGTCAGATGAAAGGAATACTGTTGATACTTTTCAGCAAAGTTGCAATATGGTAAAGATATAATAAAAAATACTGTAATATTTGTTGTACTGTTTAATTCGATGAAAAGAACACGTCAACACTCTCAGCAAGCTGCAATCATGAAATACAGAAATAAAGAGAACAAGGTCTAAGTACCTGTTAGCAAAATCATGTTTGAAAGAACATTGTTGAATAGAAAGTTGAATATGAAAACAGAAAAAAATTTTAAAAACAAGAGGACACAGTTACCATTTTGCTGTATCAGTTTAAACTCGATGAAAGGAACAGTGACACTTTTCAGCAAGTTGCAATCATGAAATACAGAAAAAACATCAAACATTTGAGGACTGTAAGTACCATTTAGCCGTATGGTTAATCAGGATGAAAGAACACTGCTGACACTTTTAGCAATTGCAAATGAAATACAGAAATAAACAGTTAAAACAAGTCATCTTTGAGTGGAACATTGCTGTACTGTTTAATTCACGATGAAAGGAACATTGCTGACACTTCAGCAAGTTGCAATCATGAAATACAGAAATAAACAGTTTTAAAAGACTTGAAACAACCATGAAAGGAACATAATTTCAGCAAGTGAATATGAAATAAGAATAAACAGTTTTCAAAAACAAGGTGCAAGTCATGTTTGAGAACTGTAAGACCTTGCTGCACCGCGATGAAAGGAACATTTGAAATTTTCACAAGTTGCAATCATGGAAGCAGAAATAGCGTTTAAATCGAAATTGCTGTACGTAAACCCGATGAAAGAACACTGTAACACTTTCCGCAAGTTGCAATCATGAAATACAGAAATAAACATTCAAAAAAAGGTACGTAACCATGAGATTGTTTAAGAGAAAGGAACACTGTTGACATCAGCAAGTTGCAATCATGAAAACAGAAATAAACAGTTTTTCAAAAACAAGGTAAGCCGAACCAGCTTTGCTGTACGTTTAAACCCGATGAAAGAACACCGTTAAACTTTCAGCAAGAATCATGAAATAGAGAAATAAACATTTTTCAAAAAAAGGTAATCATGTTTGAGTACTAAGTACCATTTTTGCGAACTGCTTAATCTCGATGAAAGGAACACTGCTGATACTTTCAGCAAGTTGCAATCATGAAATACAGAAATAAATACTTTTCAAAACAGAGCAAACAGGTAGCACATTTGCTGTAGTTAAACTCGATGAAAGGAACACTGTTAACACATTTCAGCAAGTTGCAATCATGAAATACAGAAATAAACATTTTCAAAAAAAAGCTTAAGCACCGTATGCCGTTTAAATCGAGAAAGGAACACTGCTAACACTTTTCAGCAAGTTGCAATCATGAAATACAGAAATAAACAGTTTTCAAAACAAGATAGTAAGAACATTTTGCGAATTGTTAATCAATGAAGAAAGGAACACTGTTGACATTTTCAGCAAGTTGCAATCATGAAATACAGAATAAACAGTTTCAAAACCAAGATCACGAGACATTGCTGAACGCTTAACTCGATGAAAGGAACATTGTCGACATTTTCAGCAAGTTGCAATCATGAAATACAGAAATAAACAGTTTCTCAAAAACAAGGTCTTGAGGCCCCTGTAAGCACTGCGTATCTCGATGAAAGGAACACTGTCAACACTTTTCAGCAAGTTGCAATCATGAAATACAGAAATAAACAGTTTTCAAAAACACAAATGCTTGAGTGCAAATTTTGCTGTACTGTTTAAGATGAAAGGAACACCGCTGACACTTTTCAGCAAGTTGCAATCATGAAACATAGAAATAAACAGTTTTCAAAAACAAGGTCAGTCATGTTGAGCACGACACAATTGCGTACTTTAACGATGAAAGGAACACTGCCGACACTTTCAGCAAGTTGCAATCATGTGAATACAGAAATAAACAGTTTAAAAACAAGGCTGTTGAGCAATTGCGTACCGTTGAATCCGATGAAAGGAACACTAACACTTTCAGCAAGTTGCAATCATGAAATACAGAAATAAACAGTTTCAAACAAGAGTCCAAAGTACCATTTTGCTGAACTGTTTAAACTCGATGAAAGGAACACTGTTGACACTTTCAGCAAGTTGCAATCATGAAATACAGAAATAAACAGTTTCAAAAACAAGGCTAATCAGTTTGAGGCACGCAAGTACCATTTTGCCGTACTTTTAACCAGGATGAAAGGAAACTGTTAACACTTTCAGCAAGTTGCAATCATGAAATACAGAAATAAACAGTTCAAAACAAGGTCAATCAGTACCAACCATTTGCTGAACTGCTTAATCGATGAAAGGAACACTGCCGACACTTTTCAGCAAGTTGCAATGATGTAATACAGAAATAAACAGTTCAAAACAGTACAACCATTTTGCTGTACCGTTTAAACTCGATGAAAAGGAACAGCCGAAATTTCAGCAAGTTGCAACCATGAAATACAGAAATAAACAGTCCTTCAAAACAAGGTCTAAGCACGTTTGAGCCACCCTGCACCATGTGCTGTTTAAGCTCGATGAAAGGAACATTGTTGAACACTTTCAGCAAGTTGCAACCATGAAATACAGAAATAAATAGTTTTTCAAAACAAGTCAATCATGTGATGCACTTACTGTATTTTAAATCGATGAAAGGGAACACTGCTGACACTTTCAGCAAGTTGCAATCATGAAATACAGAAATAAACAGTTCAAAAACAACCGTTAAAGACCATTTGCTGTACTGTTTAAATCGATGAAAGGAACACGCTGACACTTTCAGCAAGTTGCAATCATGAAATACAGAAATAAACAGTTTTTCAAAAACAAGGTCACTCCTGTAAGCATTTTGCTGCACGTTAACTCGATGAAAGGAACACTGTCGACACTTTCAGCAAGCTGCAATCATGAAATACAGAAATAAACAGTTTTTCAAAAACAAGGTCACGTTGAGAGTAAGAACATTTTGCTGTACTGTTTAAACTCGATGAAAGGAACACTGACACTTTTAGCAAGTTGCAATCATGAAATAGAGAAATAAACAGTTTCAAAACAAGGTGATCACCGTAAGATACCATTTTGCTGAACTGTTTAAACTCGATGAAGAACAGTTACACTTTTCAGCAAGTTGCAACCATGAAATACAGAAATAAACAGTTTTCAAAAAAAGGAGTCACTCTGTAAGAACCATTTTGCTGCACTGTTTAACCTCGAGAAAGGAACACTGTTGACACTTTTCAGCAAGTTGCAACCATGAAATACAGAAATAAACACTTTCAAAAACAAGGCCAGTCTTTGAGTCGCAGCATTCGTACGTTTAATCCGATGAAAGGAACACCGTTGACACTTTTCAGCAAGTTGCAATCATGAAATACAGAAATAAATAGTTTTCAAAACAAGCCACATACAAGCACTTTGCCGTACTGTTTAAATCGATGAAAGGAACATTGTTGACACTTTTCAGCAAGTTGCAATCATGAAATACAGAAATAAATAGTTTTCAAAACAAGAGTCACCGAGACATTTGGATTGAAATCGATGAAAGGAACAACGCGCACTTCAGCAAGTTGCAATGATGAAATACAGAAATAAACAGCTTTCAAAACAAGGTCCTGAAGCAACATTTGCTGTAATGTTTAAATCGATGAAAGGAACACCCATAACACTTTTCAGCAAGTTGCAATCATGAAATACAGAAATAAACAGTTTTCAAAAACAAGGTCTAAGCGTTTGGCACGTAAGTACCATTTTGCTGTACTGTTTAACTCGATGAAAGGAACACTGTTAACACCTTTCAGCAAGCTGCAATCATGAAATACAGAAATAAACAGTTTTCAAAACAGGCAAGTCATGTTTGAGGCCCGCAGTCAATGTTGCTAACGATGAAAGGAACACTGTTGACACTTTTCAGCAAGTTGCAATCATGAAATACAGAAATAAACAGTTTTCAAAAACAAGTCAGTGAGGCACAAGCACTTTTTGCTGTACTGTTTAAACTCGATGAAAGGAACACTGCTAACACTTTTCAGCAAGTTGCAAATCATGAAATACAGAAATAAACAGTTTCAAAAACAAGGTCGTCACTGCAAGCACATTTTGCTGTACTGTTTAAACACGATGAAAGGAACACTGTTAACACTTTTCAGCAAGTTGCAATCATGAAATACAGAAATAAACAGTTTTCAAAAACAAGGTCAAGGTGCCCCTGTAAGTACCATTTTGCTGAACTGTTTAAGCTCGAGAAAGGAACATTGTTGATACTTTTCAGCAAGTTGCAATCATGAAATACAGAAATAAACAGTTTTCAAAACAAGGTCAAGTCATGTGAGCAACATTTGCCGTACTGCTTAAACTCAGATGAAAGGAACACGTTAAACACTTTGTGCAAGTTGCAATCATGTAATAAACAGAAATAAACAGCGTCTAAGTCAAGGGTCACCCCAAGCACCATTTTGCTGTACTGTTTAACTCGATGAAAGGAACATTGTTGACACTTTTCAGCAAGTTGCAATCATGAAATACAGAAATAAACAGTTTCAAAACAGCACGTTTGAGGCACACATTTTGCTGTACTGTTTAAACTCGGATGAAAGGAACACTGTTATTACACTTTTCAGCAAGTTGCAATCATGAAATACAGAAATAAACAGTTTTCAAAAACAAGGCGCGTTTAAGTCACCAGCACCATTTTGCTGAACTGTTTAAACCCGATGAAAGGAACACTGTTGACACTTTTCAGCAAGTTGCAATCATGAAATACAGAAATAAACAGTTTTTCAAAAACAAGGTCCAACGTGAGGCACGAGATTTTGCTGCACTGTTTAAACTCGATGAAAGGAACACTGCTGACACTTTTCAGCAAGTTGCAATCATGTAATACAGAAATAAACAGCTTCTCAAAAACAGGGTCACTCGTAACTACCATTTTGCTGAACTGTTTAAACTCGATGAAAGGAACACTGTTGACACTTTTCAGCAGGTTGCAATCATGAAATACAGAAATAAACAGTTTTCAAAAACAAGGTCAAGCGTTTGGTCACAGCACCATTTTGCTGTACTGTTTTAAACTCGATGAAAGGAACATTAACACTTTTCAGCAAGTTGCAATCATGAAATACAGAAATAAACAGCTTTTCAAAAACAAGGTCTAAGTACATTTGCTGTACGTTTAAACTCGATGAAAGGAACATTGTTGACACTTTTCAGCAAGTTGCAATCATGAAATACAGAAATAAATAGTTTTCAAAAAAAGTCACGCTTGATCCTAGTACCATTTTGCTGTACTGTTTAAACTCGATGAAAGGAACACTGTTGACACCTTTCAGCAAGTTGCAATCATGAAATACAGAAATAAACAGTTTTCAAAAACAACGTTTGGTCACGCAAGTACCATTTTGCTGTACTGTTTAAACTCGATGAAAGGAACACTGTTGACACTTTTCAGCAAGTTGCAATCATGAAATACAGAAATAAACAGCTTTTCAAAAACAAAGTCGTTTGAGTCACTCCGTAAGTACCATTTTGCCGTACTGTTTAAACTCGATGAAAGGAACATTGCTGACACTTTTCAGCAAGTTGCAATCATGAAATACAGAAATAAACAGTTTTCAAAACAAGGTCAAATCATGTTTGAAACCATTTTGCTGTACTGTTTAAACTCGATGAAAGGAACACTGTTGACACTTTTCAGCAAGTTGCAATCATGAAATACAGAAATAAACAGTTTTCAAAAACAAGGACACTTGTAAGAACCATTTTGCTGTACTGTTTAAACTCGATGAAAGGAACACTGTTGACACTTTTCAGCAAGTTGCAATCATGAAATACAGAAATAAACAGTTTTTCAAAAACAAGGTCAAATCATGTTTGAGTCACCGTAAGTACCATTTTGCTGTACTGTTTAAGCCTCGATGAAAGGAACATTGTCGAACACTTTTCAGCAAGTTGCAATCATGAAATACAGAAATAAACAGTTTTCAAAACAAGCCAAGTCCGTTTGAGGCACCGAGAACCATTTTGCCGTACTGTTTAAACTCGATGAAAGGAACACTGCTAACACTTTCAGCAAGTTGCAATCATGAAATACAGAAATAAACAGTTTTCAAAAACAGGGCAGTCCTGTAAGAACCATTTTGCTGTACTGTTTAATCTCGATGAAAGGAACACTGTTGACACTTTCAGCAGTTGCAATCATGAAATACAGAAATAAATAGTTTTTCAAAAACAAGGCAGCGTTTGGGCACCCTGCAAGTACCATTTTGCTGAACTGTTTAAACTCGATGAAAGGAACACTGTCAACACTTTTCAGCAAGTTGCAATCATGAAATACAGAAATAAACAGCTTTTCAAAAACAAGGTCAACGTTGACACCGAAGTACATTTTTGCCGTACTGTTTAAACTCGATGAAAGGAACACTGTTGTTACATTTTTCAGCAAGTTGCAATCATGTAATACAGAAATAAACAGTTTTCAAAACAAGGTCTAAGCCGTTTGAGTCACTCTAACATTTTGCCGTACTGTTTAAACTCGATGAAAGGAACACTGTTGACACTTTTCAGCAAGTTGCAATCATGAAATACAGAAATAAACAGTTTTTCAAAAACAAGGTCGGTTGGGCACTCTGTAAGAACCATTTTGCTGTACTGTTTAAACTCGATGAAAGGAACACTGCTAACACTTTTCAGCAAGTTGCAATCATGAAATACAGAAATAAACAGTTTTCAAAAACAGGTCGTCTGTGAGTACCATTTTGCTGTACTGTTTAAATCGATGAAAGGAACACTGTTGACACTTTTCAGCAAGTTGCAATCATGTAATACAGAAATAAACAGTTTTCAAAAACAAGGTCAAGCGTTTGAGTCCCGCAAGTACCATTTGCTGTACTGTTTAAACTCGATGAAAGGAACACTGCTAACACCTTTCAGCAAGTTGCAATCATGAAATACAGAAATAAACAGTTTTCAAAAACAAGGTCAGTCACTCGTAAGAACCATTTTGCTGTACTGTTTAAAGCTCGATGAAAGGAACACTGTTGACACTTTTCAGCAAGTTGCAATCATGAAATACAGAAATAAACAGTTTTTCAAAAACAAGGGGTCACCTGTAAGTACCATTTTGCTGCACTGTTTAACCTCGATGAAAGGAACACTGCTGACACCTTTCAGCAAGTTGCAATCATGAAATACAGAAATAAACAGTTTTTCAAAAACAAGGCGGTCACCGTAAGCACCATTTTGCTGTACTGTTTAAACTCGATGAAAGGAACACTGTTAACACTTTTCAGCAAGTTGCAATCATGAAATACAGAAATAAACAGTTTTTCAAAAACACAAATCGTTTGGTCACTCTGTAAGTACCATTTTGCTGTACTGTTTAAACTCGATGAAAGGAACATTGTTGACACTTTTCAGCAAGTTGCAATCATGAAATACAGAAATAAACAGTTTTTCAAAAACAAGGGTCACTTGTAAGTACCATTTTGCTGTACTGTTTAAACTCGATGAAAGGAACACTGCTGACACTTTCAGCAAGTTGCAATCATGAAATACAGAAATAAACAGTTTTTCAAAAACAAGGTCTAAGTCCTGTTTGAGTCACCAGAACATTTTGTTGTGTACTGTTTAAAGCTCGATGAAAGGAACACTGTTAACACTTTTCAGCAAGTTGCAATCATGAAATACAGAAATAAACAGCTTTTCAAAAACAAGGTCTGAAGTCACGAGCACCATTTTGCTGAATTGTTTAAACTCGATGAAAGGAACACTGCCGACACTTTTCAGCAAGTTGCAATCATGAAATACAGAAATAAACAGTTTTCAAAAACAGGGTAAGTCATGTTTGAGCACTGTAAGTCTTGCTGCCGTTTAAACCTCGATGAAAGGAACACTGCTAACACTTTTCAGCAAGTTGCAATCATGAAATACAGAAATAAAAAGCTTTTCAAAAACAGCAGTCGCTTGTAATTGCGCACGTTTAAACTCGATGAAAGGAACATTGCCGAACATTTTCAGCAAGTTGCAATCATGAAATACAGAAATAAACAGTTTTCAAAAACAAGGCGCGCTTGAGTCACCCGTAAGCCCATTTTGCTGTACTGTTTAAACTCGATGAAAGGAACACTGTTAACACCTTTCAGCAAGTTGCAATCATGAAATACAGAAATAAACAGTTTTTCAAAAACAAGGTCAAGCCTGTTTGAGCAAAGCATTTTGCTGAACTGTTTAATCTCGATGAAAGGAACACTGTTAACACTTTTCAGCAAGTTGCAATCATGTAATACAGAAATAAACAGTTTTTCAAAAAAAGCAAGGTGGTCACCTGTAAGAACCATTTTGCTGCACTGTTTAAACTCGATGAAAGGAACACTGTTAACACTTTTCAGCAAGTTGCAATCATGAAATACAGAAATAAACAGCTTTTCACAAAACAAGTTCCCGTAAGTACCATTTTGCTGTACTGTTTAAACTCGATGAAAGGAACACTGTTAACACTTTTCAGCAAGTTGCAATCATGAAATACAGAAATAAACAGTTTTCAAAAACAAGGTCAGTTGAGGCACCAGCACATTTTGCCGTACTGTTTAAACGCGATGAAAGGAACACTGCCGACACTTTTCAGCAAGTTGCAATCATGAAATACAGAAATAAACAGTTTTTCAAAACAAGGTCTCGTTTGAGTCACCTGCAAGTACCATTTTGCCGTACTGTTTAAACTCGATGAAAGGAACACTGTTAACACTTTTCAGCAAGTTGCAATCATGAAATACAGAAATAAACAGTTTTTCAAAAACAAGGTCCAAGTCGTTGTCACTCACATTTGCTGTACTGTTTAAACTCGATGAAAGGAACACTGTTGACACTTTTCAGCAAGTTGCAATCATGAAATACAGAAATAAACAGTTTTCAAAAACAGGCAAGTCGTTTGGTCACCCTGTAAGTACAACTTTGCTGAACTGTTTAAAGCTCGATGAAAGGAACACTGTTGACACTTTTCAGCAAGTTGCAATCATGTAATACAGAAATAAACATTTGCACTCAGTACCATTTTGCTGTACGTTTAAACCGATGAAAAGAACAGGAAATTTCGAGTCAGAAATACAGAAATAAACAGTTTTCAAAAACAAGGCAGTCGTTTGAGTCACCGGCACCATTTTGCTGAACTGTTTAAACTCGATGAAAGGAACACTGTTGACACTTTCAGCAAGTTGCAATCATGAAATACAGAAATAAACAGTTTTTCAAAACAAGGTCAACGTGGCACCTGTAAGAACACATTTTGCTGTACTGTTTAAACTCGATGAAAGGAACACTGTTGACACTTTTCAGCAAGTTGCAATCATGAAATACAGAAATAAACAGTTTTTCAAAAACAAGGTCACCGTTGAGGCACCTGAAAGTACCATTTTGCCGTACTGTTTAAACCGATGAAAGGAACACTGTTGACACTTTCAGCAAGTTGCAATCATGAAATACAGAAATAAACAGTTTTTCAAAAACAGCAGCGGTCACGTAAGAACCATTTTGCTGAACTGTTTAAACCGATGAAAGGAACATTGCTGACACTTTCAGCAAGTTGCAACCATGAAATACAGAAATAAACAGTTTTCAAAAAAAAGGTCAAGTCGTTTGCCGCAGGTACCATTTTGCCGTACTGTTTAAACTCGATGAAAGGAACACTGTTGTACACTTTTCAGCAAGTTGCAATCATGAAATACAGAAATAAACAGTTTTCAAAAACAAGGCAATCGTTTGAGTCACGAAGCACCATTTTGCTGTACTGTTTAAACTCGATGAAAGGAACACTGTTGACACTTTTCAGCAAGTTGCAATCATGAAATACAGAAATAAACAGTTTTTCAAAAACAAGGTCGTTTGGTCCCGTAAGTACAACTTTTGCCGTACTGTTTAAACTCGATGAAAGGAACACTGTCAACACTTTTCAGCAAGTTGCAATCATGAAATACAGAAATAAACAGTTTTTCAAAACAAGGTCACTGTTGAGTCACCATTTTGCTGTACTGTTTAAACTCGATGAAAGGAACACTGTTGAACACTTTTCAGCAAGTTGCAATCATGAAATACAGAAATAAACAGTTTTTCAAAACAAGGCAAGCGGTCACTTGTAAGTACCATTTTGCTGTACTGTTTAATCTCGATGAAAGGAACAGCCGTTAACACTTTTCAGCAAGTTGCAATCATGAAATACAGAAATAAACAGTTTTTCAAAAACAAGGTCAAGTCATGTTTGAGGCACTAAGAACATTTTGCCGTACTGTTTAAACTCGATGAAAGGAACACTGTTAACACTTTTCAGCAAGTTGCAATCATGAAATACAGAAATAAACAGTTTTTCAAAAACAAGGCCAATCGTTTGGACCAGAACCATTTTGCCGAACTGTTTAAACTCGATGAAAGGAACATTGTCGACACTTTCAGCAAGTTGCAATCATGAAATACAGAAATAAACAGTTTTTCAAAAACAAGGTCACCGTTTGAGTACCGAAGAACCATTTTGCTGTACTGTTTAAACTCGATGAAAGGAACACTGTTGACACTTTTCAGCAAGTTGCAATCATGAAATACAGAAATAAACAGTTTTTCAAAACAAGCACGTTTGGGCACTCAGTAACCATTTTCGTATGTTTAAACTCGATGAAAGGAACACTGCCGAACACTTTTCAGCAAGTTGCAATCATGAAATACAGAAATAAACAGTTTTTCAAAAACAAGGTCCGTTTGGTCACCCTGTAAGTACCATTTTGCTGAACTGTTTAAACTCGATGAAAGGAACACTGTTAACACTTTTCAGCAAGTTGCAATCATGAAATACAGAAATAAACAGTTTTTCAAAAACAAGGTCAAGTCGTTTGAGGCACCTGTAAGTACCATTTTGCTGAACTGTTTAAACTCGATGAAAGGAACATTGTTGACACTTTTCAGCAAGTTGCAATCATGAAATACAGAAATAAACAGTTTTTCAAAACAAGGCCAAGCGTTTGGGCACCTGTAGTACCATTTTGCTGTACTGTTTAAACTCGATGAAAGGAACACTGTTGACACTTTTCAGCAAGTTGCAATCATGAAATACAGAAATAAACAGTTTTCAAAAAAGCAAGTCGTTTGAGTCACGTAAGAACCATTTTGCTGTACTGTTTAAACTCGATGAAAGGAACACTGTTGACACTTTTCAGCAAGTTGCAATCATGAAATACAGAAATAAACAGTTTTCAAAAACAGCGTCATCTGTAAGGCACATTTTGCTGAACTGTTTAAACTCGATGAAAGGAACACTGTTATCACTTTCAGCAAGTTGCAATCATGAAATACAGAAATAAACAGTTTTTCAAAAACAAGGTCAAGTCCGTTGCACAGCACCATTTGCCGTACTGTTTAAACTCGATGAAAGGAACACTGTTAACACTTTCAGCAAGTTGCAATCATGAAATACAGAAATAAAAGTTAAAACAAGTTCTAATCATGTGTCACCCTGTAAGTACCATTTTGCTGTACTGTTTAAACTCGATGAAAGGAACACTGCTAACACTTTTCAGCAAGTTGCAATCATGAAATACAGAAATAAATAGTTTTCAAAACAAGGTCAGTCGTTTGAGTCACCCGTAAGAATCATTTTGCTGTACTGTTTAAACTCGATGAAAGGAACACTGTTAACACTTTTCAGCAAGTTGCAATCATGAAATACAGAAATAAACAGTTTTTCAAAACAAGGTCAAGCCGTTTGAGTCACTTGTAAGAACCATTTTGCTGTACTGTTTAAACTCGATGAAAGGAACATTGCTGACACTTTTCAGCAAGTTGCAATCATGAAATACAGAAATAAATAGTTTTTCAAAAACAAGGTCTAGTCGTTGGGCCTCTGTAAGAACCATTTGCTGAACTGTTTAAACTCGATGAAAGGAACACTGTTGACACTTTTCAGCAAGTTGCAATCATGAAATACAGAAATAAACAGTTTTTCAAAAACAGAAAGTCACCCTGTAAGTACCATTTTGCTGTACTGTTTAAACTCGATGAAAGGAACACTGTTGACACTTTTCAGCAAGTTGCAATCATGAAATACAGAAATAAACAGTTTTCAAAAACAAGGGTCACTCTGTAAGTAACCATTTTGCCGTACTGTTTAAACTCGATGAAAGGAACACTGTTAAACACTTTTCAGCAAGTTGCAATCATGAAATACAGAAATAAACAGTTTTTCAAAACAAGGTCAAGTCTGTTTGAGTCACGCAAGAACCATTTGCTGTACTGTTTAAAGCTCGATGAAAGGAACACTGTCGACACTTTCAGCAAGTTGCAATCATGAAATACAGAAATAAACAGTTTTTCAAAAACAAGGTCTAAATCGTTTGAGGCACTCGGAGAACCATTTTGCTGTACTGTTTAAACTCGATGAAAGGAACATTGCTAACACTTTTCAGCAAGTTGCAATCATGAAATACAGAAATAAACAGTTTTCAAAACAAGGTCACCCCGTAAGTACCATTTTGCTGTACTGTTTAAACTCGATGAAAGGAACACTGCTGACACTTTTCAGCAAGTTGCAATCATGAAATACAGAAATAAACAGTTTTTCAAAAACAAGGCGTCCTAAGTACCACTTTGCTGCACTGTTTAAACCGATGAAAGGAACACTGTTGACACTTTCAGCAAGATCATGAAATACAGAAATAAACAGTTTTCAAAACAAGGTCAGCCGTTTGAGTACCATTGTTTGCCGCATTGTTTAAACTCGATGAAAGGAACACTGTTAACACTTTTCAGCAAGTTGCAATCATGAAATACAGAAATAAACAGTTTTCAAAAACAGCGTAAGCATTTGCGCCGCTGCTTAATCGAGAAAGGAACATGCGACACGCAAGTTGCAATCATGAAAACAGAAATAAACAGTTGCTAAGACATGTTGTCACTCTGTAAGAACCATTTTGCTGTACTGTTTAAACCTCGATGAAAGGAACACTGTTGACACTTTTCAGCAAGTTGCAATCATGAAATACAGAAATAAACAGTTTTTCAAAACAAGGTCTACGTTTGAGGCACTGTAAGTACCATTTTGCCGTACTGTTTAAACTCGATGAAAGGAACACTGTTAACACTTTTCAGCAAGTTGCAATCATGAAATACAGAAATAAACAGTTTTTCAAAAACAAGGGGTCACTCTGTAAGTACCATTTTGCTGTACTGTTTAAACTCGATGAAAGGAACACTGTCGACACTTTTCAGCAAGTTGCAATCATGAAATACAGAAATAAACAGTTTTCAAAAACAAGGTCGCCTGTTTGAGTCACTCACATTTTGCTGAACTGTTTAAACTCGATGAAAGGAACACTGTTAACACTTTTCAGCAAGTTGCAATCATGAAATACAGAAATAAACAGTTTTTCAAAAACAAGGCCAAGTCTGTTTGAGTCACCGAAGACCATTTTGCTGTACTGTTTAAACTCGATGAAAGGAACACTGTTGACACTTTCAGCAAGTTGCAATCATGAAATACAGAAATAAACAGTTTCAAAACATGGTCACCGTCAGCACCATTTTGCCGTACTGTTTAAACTCGATGAAAGGAACACTGTTAACACTTTTCAGCAAGTTGCAATCATGAAATACAGAAATAAACAGTTTTTCAAAAACAAGGTCAGTCTGTCAGGCAGTACCATTTTGCTGTACTGTTTAAACTCGATGAAAGGAACATTGACTTCAGCAAGTTGCAATCATGAAATACAGAAATAAACAGTTTTCAAAAACAAGGTCAGCGAGTCACCCGTAAGAACCATTTTGCTGAACTGTTTAAACTCGATGAAAGGAACACTGTTGACACTTTTCAGCAAGTTGCAATCATGAAATACAGAAATAAATAGTTTCTCAAAAACAGGCTCAACGCTGAGCACCATTTTGCTGTACTGTTTAATCTCGATGAAAGGAACACTGTTAACACTTTTCAGCAAGTTGCAATCATGAAATACAGAAATAAACAGTTTTCAAAAACAAGGAGGCACCGTAAGAACCATTTTGCTGCACTGTTTAAACTCGATGAAAGGAACACTGTTAACACTTTTCAGCAAGTTGCAATCATGAAATACAGAAATAAACAGTTTCAAAACAAGGTCACTCTGTAAGAACCATTTTGCTGTACTGTTTAAACTCGATGAAAGGAACACTGCTAACACTTTTCAGCAAGTTGCAATCATGAAATACAGAAATAAACAGTTTTTCAAAACAAGGTCTACGTTGTCACCTGTAAGAACCATTTTTGCTGTACTGTTTAAACTCGATGAAAGGAACACTGTTAACACCTTTCAGCAAGTTGCAATCATGAAATACAGAAATAAACAGTTTTTCAAAAACAAGGTCTAAATCATGTTTGGTCACCTGTAAGAACCATTTTGCTGTACTGTTTAAACTCGATGAAAGCGAACACTGTTGACACTTTTCAGCAAGTTGCAATCATGAAATACAGAAATAAACAGTTTCTCAAAAACAAGGTAAGTCCGTTTGAGTCACCCTGTAAGAACCATTTTGCTGTACTGTTTAAACTCGATGAAAGGAACACTGTTAACACTTTTCAGCAAGTTGCAATCATGAAATACAGAAATAAACAGTTTTTCAAAAACAAGGGTCGCTTGAGCTACGCATTTTGCTGTACTGTTTAAACTCGATGAAAGGAACACTGTTAACACTTTTCAGCAAGTTGCAATCATGAAATACAGAAATAAACAGTTTTTCAAAAACAAGGTCGGGTCACCCTGTAAGTACCATTTTGCTGTACTGTTTAAACTCGATGAAAGGAACACTGTTAACACTTTTCAGCAAGTTGCAATCATGAAATACAGAAATAAATAGTTTTCAAAAACAAGGTCGGTCACTCTGTAAGAACCATTTTGCTGTACTGTTTAAACCCGATGAAAGGAACACTGCTAACACTTTCAGCAAGTTGCAATCATGTAATACAGAAATAAACAGTTTCTCAAAAACAAGGTCTAAGTACATTTTGCGCACCGAATTTGCTGTACGTTAACGGAAACCGTTAACACTTTCAGCAAGTTGCAATCATGAAATACAGAAATAAACAGTTTTTCAAAACAAGGCTGTCACTCTGTAAGTACCATTTTGCTGTACTGTTTAAACTCGATGAAAGGAACACTGTTGACACTTTTCAGCAAGCTGCAATCATGAAATACAGAAATAAACAGTTTTTCAAAAACAAGGTCAACATGTTTGTGCACTCTGTAAGTACCATTTTTGCTGTACTGTTTAATCTCGATGAAAGGAACACTGTTAACACTTTTCAGCAAGTTGCAATCATGTAATACAGAAATAAACAGTTTCTCAAAAACAAGGCTGTCACCTGTAAGAACCATTTTGCTGTACTGTTTAAACTCGATGAAAGGAACACTGTTGACACTTTTCAGCAAGTTGCAATCATGAAATACAGAAATAAACAGTTTTCAAAAACAAGGCGTCACTCTGTAAGAACCATTTTGCTGTACTGTTTAAACTCGATGAAAGGAACACTGTTAACACTTTCAGCAAGTTGCAATCATGAAATACAGAAATAAACAGTTTTTCAAAAACAAGGAAGGTCACCGTAAGTACCATTTTGCTGTACTGTTTAAACTCGATGAAAGGAACACTGTTGACACTTTTCAGCAAGTTGCAATCATGAAATACAGAAATAAACAGTTTTTCAAAAACAAGGTCTAGCGTTTGTGCACCTGTAAGTACCATTTTGCCGTACTGTTTAAACACGATGAAAGGAACACTGTTAACACTTTTCAGCAAGTTGCAATCATGTAATACAGAAATAAACAGTTTCTCAAAAACAGGTGAGTCACCGAAAGCACCATTTTGCTGTACTGTTTAAACTCGATGAAAGGAACACTGTTGACACTTTCAGCAAGTTGCAATCATGAAATACAGAAATAAACAGTTTTCAAAAACAAGGTCGCGTGGTCACCTGTAAGTACCATTTTGCTGTACTGTTTAAACTCGATGAAAGGAACACTGTTAACACTTTTCAGCAAGCTGCAATCATGAAATACAGAAATAAACAGTTTTTCAAAACAAGGTCAAATCGTTGGTCACCGGAAGTACCATTTTGCTGTACTGTTTAAACTCGATGAAAGGAACACTGTTAACACTTTCAGCAAGTTGCAATCATGAAATACAGAAATAAACAGTTTTTCAAAAACAAGGTCTAAGTCAGTTTGAGGCACAACATTTTGCTGAACTGTTTAAATCGATGAAAGGAACACTGCTGACACTTTCAGCAAGTTGCAATCATGAAATACAGAAATAAACAGTTTCTCAAAACAAGGGCACTCGTAAGAACCATTTTGCTGTACTGTTTAAACTCGATGAAAGGAACACTGTTGACACTTTCAGCAAGTTGCAATCATGAAATACAGAAATAAACAGTTTTTCAAAAACAAGGTCTAAGTCACGAGCTTAAGCAGTACAGCAAAAATGGTACTTACAGAGTGACTCAAACATGACTTAGACCTTGTTTTTGAAAAACTGTTTATTTCTGTATTACAACTTGCTGAAAAGTGTCAACAGTGTTTCTATCATCCTGATTAAGCTGTACAGCAAAATTGTACTTACATGACTTAGACCTTGTTTGTGAAAAACTGTTTTTTCTGTATTTCATGATTGCAACTTGCTGAAAAGTGTCAACAATGTTCCTTTCATCGAGCTTAAACAGTACAGCAAAATGGTACTTACAGAGTGCACTCAAACATGACTTAGACCTTGTTTTTGAAAAACTGTTTATTTCTGTATTACATGATTGCAACTTGCTGAAAAGTGTCAACAATGTTCCTTTCATCGAGTTTAAACAGTACAGCAAAATGGTACTTACAGAGTGACTCAAACATGACTTAGACCTTGTTTGTGAAAAACTGTTCATTTCTGTATTACATGATTGCAACTTGCTGAAAAGTGTCAACAGTGTTCCTTTCATCGAGTTAAGCAGTACAGCAAAATGGTACTTACAGAGTGAATCAAACATGACTTAGACCTTGTTTGTGAAAAACTGTTTATTTCTGTATTACATGATTGCAACTTGCTGAAAAGTGTCAACAATGTTCCTTTCATCGAGTTTAAGCAGTACAGCAAAATGGTACTTAGAGTGACTCAAACATGACTTAGACCTTGTTTTTGAAAAACTGTTTATTTCTGTATTACATGATTGCAACTTGCTGAAAAGTGTCAACAATGTTTCTTTCATCGAGTTTAAACAGTACAGCAAAATGGTACTTAGAGAGTGACTCAAACATGACTTAGACCTTGTTTTTGAAAAACGGTTTATTTCTGTATTACATGATTGCATCTTGCTGAAAAGTGTCAACAATGTTTCTATCATCGAGTTTAAACAGTACAGCAAAAATTGAAAATACAGAGTGCATCAAACATGATTTAGACCTTGTTTGTGAGAAACTCTTTATTTCTGTATTTCATGATTGCAACTTGCTGAAAATTGTCAACAATGTTCCTTTCATTGAGCTTAAACAGTACAGCAAAATGGTACTTAGAGAGTGACTCAAACATGACTTAGACCTTGTTTTTGAAAAACGGTTTATTTCTGTATTACATGATTGCAACTGGCTGAAAAGTGTCAACAATGTTCCTTTCATCGAGTTTAAACAGTACAGCAAAAATGGAACTTACAGAGTGCATCAAACATGACTTAGACCTTGTTTGTGAAAAATTGTTTTTTCTGTATTTCATGATTGCAACTTGCTGAAAAGTGTCAACAATGTTCCTTTCATCGAGCTTAAACAGTACAGCAAAATGGTTCTTACAGAGTGACTCAAACATGACTTAGACCTTGTTTTTGAAAAACTGTTTATTTCTGTATTACAACTTGCTGAAAAGTGTCAACAGTGTTTCTATCATCCTGATTAAGCTGTACAGCAAAATTGTACTTACATGACTTAGACCTTGTTTGTGAAAAACTGTTTATTTCTGTATTTCATGATTGCAACTTGCTGAAAAGTGTCA
Source organism: Salmo salar (assembly GCF_905237065.1). NCBI lineage: Eukaryota > Metazoa > Chordata > Actinopteri > Salmoniformes > Salmonidae > Salmo > Salmo salar. The sequence continues at coordinate 18,091 of NW_025547366.1, forward strand.
ACAATGTTCCTTTCATTGAGTTTAAACAGTACAGCAAAATGGTACTTAGAGAGTGACTCAAACATGACTTAGACCTTGTTTTTGAAAAACTGTTTATTTCTGTATTACATGATTGCAACTTGCTGAAAAGTGTCAACAATGTTTCTATCATCGAGTTTAAACAGTACAGCAAAAATTGAAAATACATAGTGCATCAAACATGATTTAGACCTTGTTTGTGAGAAACTCTTTATTTCTGTATTTCATGATTGCAACTTGCTGAAAATTGTCAACAATGTTCCTTTCATTGAGTTTAAACAGTACAGCAAAAATGGAACTTACAGAGTGCATCAAACATGATTTAGACCTTGTTTGTGAAAAATTGTTTTTTTCTGTATTTCATGATTGCAACTTGCTGAAAAGTGTCAACAATGTTCCTTTCATCGAGCTTAAACAGTACAGCAAAATGGTTCTTACAGAGTGACTCAAACATGACTTAGACCTTGTTTTTGAAAAACTGTTTATTTCTGTATTACAACTTGCTGAAAAGTGTCAACAGTGTTTCTATCATCCTGATTAAGCTGTATAGCAAAATTGTACTTACATGACTTAGACCTTGTTTGTGAAAAACTGTTTATTTCTGTATTTCATGATTGCAACTTGCTGAAAAGTGTCAACAATGTTCCTTTCATTGAGTTTAAACAGTACAGCAAAATGGTACTTAGAGAGTGACTCAAACATGACTTAGACCTTGTTTTTGAAAAACTGTTTATTTCTGTATTACATGATTGCAACTTGCTGAAAAGTGTCAACAATGTTTCTATCATCGAGTTTAAACAGTACAGCAAAAATTGAAAATACATAATGCATCAAACATGATTTAGACCTTGTTTGTGAGAAACTCTTTATTTCTGTATTTCATGATTGCAACTTGCTGAAAAGTGTCAACAATGTTCCTTTCATCGAGCTTAAACAGTACAGCAAAATGGTTCTTACAGAGTGACTCAAACATGACTTAGACCTTGTTTTTGAAAAACGGTTTATTTCTGTATTACAACTTGCTGAAAAGTGTCAACAGTGTTTCTATCATCCTGATTAAGCTGTACAGCAAAATTGTACTTACATGACTTAGACCTTGTTTGTGAAAAACTGTTTATTTCTGTATTTCATGATTGCAACTTGCTGAAAAGTGTCAACAATGTTCCTTTCATCGAGCTTAAACAGTACAGCAAAATGGTTCTTACAGAGTGACTCAAACATGACTTAGACCTTGTTTTTGAAAAACTGTTTATTTCTGTATTACAACTTGCTGAAAAGTGTCAACAGTGTTTCTATCATCCTGATTAAGCTGTACAGCAAAATTGTACTTGACATGACTTAGACCTTGTTTGTGAAAAACTGTTTATTTCTGTATTTCATCATTGCAACTTGCTGAAAAGTGTCAACAATGTTCCTTTCATCGAGCTTAAACAGTACAGCAAAATGGTTCTTACAGAGTGACTCAAACATGATTTAGACCTTGTTTTTGAAAAACTGTTTATTTCTGTATTAGCAACTTGCTGAAAAGTGTCAACAGTGTTTCTATCATCCTGATTAAGCTGTACAGCAAAATTGTACTTAAGAGACATGACTTAGACCTTGTTTGTGAAAAACTGTTTATTTCTGTATTTCATGATTGCAACTTGCTGAAAAGTGTCAACAATGTTCCTTTCATTGAGTTTAAACAGTACAGCAAAATGGTACTTAGAGAGTGACTCAAACATGACTTAGACCTTGTTGTTGAAAAACTGTTTATTTCTGTATTACATGATTGCAACTTGCTGAAAAGTGTCAACAATGTTTCTGTCATCGAGTTTAAACAGTACAGCAAAATGGTACTTAGAGAGTGACTCAAACATGACTTAGACCTTGTTTTTGAAAAACGGTTTATTTCTGTATTACATGATTGCATCTTGCTGAAAAGTGTCAACAATGTTTCTATCATCGAGTTTAAACAGTACAGCAAAAATTGAAAATACATAGTGCATCAAACATGATTTAGACCTTGTTTGTGAGAAACTCTTTATTTCTGTATTTCATGATTGCAACTTGCTGAAAATTGTCAACAATGTTCCTTTCATTGAGTTTAAACAGTACAGCCAAATGGTACTTAGAGAGTGACTCAAACATGACTTAGACCTTGTTTTTGAAAAACTGTTTATTTCTGTATTACATGATTGCAACTGGCTGAAAAGTGTCAACAATGTTCCTTTCATCGAGTTTAAACAGTACAGCAAAAATGGAACTTACAGAGTGCATCAAACATGATTTAGACCTTGTTTGTGAGAAACTCTTTATTTCTGTATTTCATGATTGCAACTTGCTGAAAAGTGTCAACAATGTTCCTTTCATCGAGCTTAAACAGTACAGCAAAATGGTTCTTACAGAGTGACTCAAACATGACTTAGACCTTGTTTTTGAAAAACGGTTTATTTCTGTATTACAACTTGCTGAAAAGTGTCAACAGTGTTTCTATCATCCTGATTAAGCTGTACAGCAAAATTGTACTTACATGACTTAGACCTTGTTTGTGAAAAACTGTTTATTTCTGTATTTCATGATTGCAACTTGCTGAAAAGTGTCAACAATGTTCCTTTCATCGAGCTTAAACAGTACAGCAAAATGGTTCTTACAGAGTGACTCAAACATGACTTAGACCTTGTTTTTGAAAAACTGTTTATTTCTGTATTACAACTTGCTGAAAAGTGTCAACAGTATTTCTATCATCCTGATTAAGCTGTACAGCAAAATTGTACTTACATGACTTAGACCTTGTTTGTGAAAAACTGTTTATTTCTGTATTTCATCATTGCAACTTGCTGAAAAGTGTCAACAATGTTCCTTTCATTGAGTTTAAACTGTACAGCAAAATGGTACTTAGAGAGTGACTCAAACATGACTTAGACCTTGTTTTTGAAAAACTGTTTATTTCTGTATTACATGATTGCAACTTGCTGAAAAGTGTCAACAATGTTTCTATCATCGAGTTTAAACTGACAGCAAAAATTGAAAATACATAGTGCATCAAACATGATTTAGACCTTGTTTGTGAGAAACTCTTTATTTCTGTATTTCATGATTGAAACTTGCTGAAAATTGTCAACAATTTTCCTTTCATTGAGTTTAAACAGTACAGCAAAATGGTACTTAGAGAGTGACTCAAACATGACTTAGACCTTGTTTTTGAAAAACTGTTTATTTCTGTATTACAACTTGCTGAAAAGTGTCAACAGTGTTTCTATCATCCTGATTAAGCTTTACAGCAAAATTGTACTTACATGACTTAGACCTTGTTTGTGAAAAACTGTTTATTTCTGTATTACATGATTGCAACTTGCTGAAAAGTGTCAACAATGTTCCTTTCATTGAGTTTAAACAGTACAGCAAAATGGTACTTAGAGAGTGACTCAAACATGACTTAGACCTTGTTTGTGAAAAACTGTTCATTTCTGTATTACATGATTGCAACTTGCTGAAAAGTGTCAACAGTGTTCCTATCATCCTGATTAAGCAGTACAGTAGAAATGGACTATCAGAGTGCATCAAACATGATTTAGACCTTGTTTGTGAAAAACTGTTTATTTCTGTATTACATGATTGCAACTTGCTGAAAAGTGTCAACAATGTTCCTTTCATCGAGTTTAAACAGTACAGCAAAAATGGAACTTACAGAGTGCATCAAACATGATTTAGAACTTGTTTGTGAAAAATTGTTTTTTCTGTATTTCATGATTGCAACTTTCTGAAAAGTGTCAACAATGTTCCTTTCATCGAGCTTAAACAGTACAGCAAAATGGTTCTTACAGAGTGACTCAAACATGACTTAGACCTTGTTTTTGAAAAACTGTTTATTTCTGTATTTCATGATTGCAACTTGCTGAAAAGTGTCAACAATGTTCCTTTCATCGAGTTTAAACAGTACAGCAAAAATGGAACTTACAGAGTGCATCAAACATGATTTAGACCTTGTTTGTGAAAAATTGTTTTTTCTGTATTTCATGATTGCAACTTGCTGAAAAGTGTCAACAATGTTCCTTTCATCGAGCTTAAACAGTACAGCAAAATGGTTCTTACAGAGTGGCTCAAACATGACTTAGACCTTGTTTTTGAAAAACTGTTTATTTCTGTATTACAACTTGCTGAAAAGTGTCAACAGTGTTTCTATCATCCTGATTAAGCTGTACAGCAAAATTGTACTTACATGACTTAGACCTTGTTTGTGAAAAACTGTTTATTTCTGTATTTCATGATTGCAACTTGCTGAAAAGTGTCAACAATGTTCCTTTCATTGAGTTTAAACAGTACAGCAAAATGGTACTTAGAGAGTGACTCAAACATGACTTAGACCTTGTTTTTGAAAAACTGTTTATTTCTGTATTACATGATTGCAACTTGCTGAAAAGTGTCAACAATGTTCCTTTCATCGAGATTAAACAGTAAAGCAAAATGGAACTTACAGAGTGCATCAAACATGATTTAGACCTTGTTTGTGAAAAATTGTTTTTTTCTGTATTTCATGATTGCAACTTGCTGAAAAGTGTCAACAATGTTCCTTTCATCGAGCTTAAACAGTACAGCAAAATGGTACTTACAGAGTGCATCAAACATTATTTAGACCTTGTTTGTGAAAAACTGTTTATTTCTGTATTACATGATTGCAACTTGCTGAAAAGTGTCAACAATGTTCCTTTCATTGAGTTTAAACAGTACAGCAAAATGGTACTTAGAGAGTGACTCAAACATGACTTAGACCTTGTTTGTGAAAAACTGTTCATTTCTGTATTACATGATTGCAACTTGCTGAAAAGTGTCAACAGTGTTCCTATCATCCTGATTAGGCATTACAGCAGAAATGGACTATCAGAGTGCATCAAACATGATTTAGACCTTGTTTGTGAAAAACTGTTTACTTCTGTATTACATGATTGCAACTTGCTGAAAAGTGTCAACAATGTTCCTTTCATCGAGCTTAAACGGTACAGCAAAATGGTACTTACAGAGTGACTCAAACATGACTTAGACCTTGTTTTTGAAAAACGGTTTATTTCTGTATTACATGATTGCAACTTTCTGAAAAGTGTCAACAATGTTCCTTTCATCGAGTTTAAGCAGTACAGCAAAAATGGAACTTACAGGTGCACTAAACATGAATTAGACCTTGTTTGTGAAAAACGATTTATTTCTGTATTTCATGATTGCAACTTGCTGAAAAGTGTCAACAATGTTCCTTTCATTGAGTTTAAACAGTACAGCAAAATGGTACTTAGAGAGTGACTCAAACATGACTTAGACCTTGTTTTTGAAAAACTGTTTATTTCTGTATTACATGATTGCAACTTGCTGAAAAGTGTCAACAGTACAGTGTTCCTATCATTCTGATTAAGCAGTACAGCAAAAATGGTACTTACAGAGTGCATCAAACATGACTTAGACCTTGTTTTTGAAAAACGGTTTATTTCTGTATTACAACTTGCTGAAAAGTGTCAACAGTGTTTCTATCATCCTGATTAAGCTGTACAGCAAAATTGTACTTGACATGACTTAGACCTTGTTTGTGAAAAACTGTTTTTTCTGTATTTCATGATTGCAACTTGCTGAAAAGTGTCAACAATGTTCCTTTCATCGAGCTTAAACAGTACAGCAAAATGGTACTTACAGAGTGCATCAAACATTATTTAGACCTTGTTTGTGAAAAACTGTTTATTTCTGTATTACATGATTGCAACTTGCTGAAAAGTGTCAACAATGTTCCTTTCATTGAGTTTAAACAGTACAGCAAAATGGTACTTAGAGAGTGACTCAAACATGACTTAGACCTTGTTTGTGAAAAACTGTTCATTTCTGTATTACATGATTGCAACTTGCTGAAAAGTGTCAACAGTGTTCCTATCATCCTGATTAGGCATTACAGCAGAAATGGACTATCAGAGTGCATCAAACATGATTTAGACCTTGTTTGTGAAAAACTGTTTACTTCTGTATTACATGATTGCAACTTGCTGAAAAGTGTCTACAATGTTCCTTTCATTGAGTTTAAACAGTACAGCAAAATGGTACTTAGAGAGTGACTCAAACATGACTTAGACCTTGTTGTTGAAAAACTGTTTATTTCTGTATTACATGATTGCAACTTGCTGAAAAGTGTCAACAATGTTTCTGTCATCGAGTTTAAACAGTACAGCAAAATGGTACTTAGAGAGTGACTCAAACATGACTTAGACCTTGTTTTTGAAAAACGGTTTATTTCTGTATTACATGATTGCATCTTGCTGAAAAGTGTCAACAATGTTTCTATCATCGAGTTTAAACAGTACAGCAAAAATTGAAAATACATAGTGCATCAAACATGATTTAGACCTTGTTTGTGAGAAACTCTTTATTTCTGTATTTCATGATTGCAACTTGCTGAAAATTGTCAACAATGTTCCTTTCATCGAGTTTAAACAGTACAGCCAAAATGGTACTTAGAGAGTGACTCAAACATGACTTAGACCTTGTTTTTGAAAAACTGTTTATTTCTGTATTACATGATTGCAACTGGCTGAAAAGTGTCAACAATGTTCCTTTCATCGAGTTTAAACAGTACAGCAAAAATGGAACTTACAGAGTGCATCAAACATGACTTAGACCTTGTTTGTGAAAAATTGTTTTTTCTGTATTTCATGATTGCAACTTGCTGAAAAGTGTCAACAATGTTCCTTTCATCGAGCTTAAACAGTACAGCAAAATGGTTCTTACAGAGTGACTCAAACATGACTTAGACCTTGTTTTTGAAAAACGGTTTATTTCTGTATTACAACTTGCTGAAAAGTGTCAACAGTGTTTCTATCATCCTGATTAAGCTGTACAGCAAAATTGTACTTACATGACTTAGACCTTGTTTGTGAAAAACTGTTTTTTCTGTATTTCATGATTGCAACTTGCTGAAAAGTGTCAACAATGTTCCTTTCATTGAGTTTAAACAGTACAGCAAAATGGTACTTAGAGAGTGACTCAAACATGACTTAGACCTTGTTTTTGAAAAACTGTTTATTTCTGTATTACATGATTGCAACTTGCTGAAAAGTGTCAACAATGTTTCTATCATCGAGTTTAAACAGTACAGCAAAAATTGAAAATACATAGTGCATCAAACATGATTTAGACCTTGTTTGTGAGAAACTCTTTATTTCTGTATTTCATGATTGCAACTTGCTGAAAATTGTCAACAATGTTCCTTTCATTGAGTTTAAACAGTACAGCAAAAATGGAACTTACAGAGTGCATCAAACATGATTTAGACCTTGTTTGTGAAAAATTGTTTTTTTCTGTATTTCATGATTGCAACTTGCTGAAAAGTGTCAACAATGTTCCTTTCATCGAGCTTAAACAGTACAGCAAAATGGTTCTTACAGAGTGACTCAAACATGACTTAGACCTTGTTTTTGAAAAACTGTTTATTTCTGTATTACAACTTGCTGAAAAGTGTCAACAGTGTTTCTATCATCCTGATTAAGCTGTACAGCAAAATTGTACTTACATGACTTAGACCTTGTTTGTGAAAAACTGTTTATTTCTGTATTTCATGATTGCAACTTGCTGAAAAGTGTCAACAATGTTCCTTTCATTGAGTTTAAACAGTACAGCAAAATGGTACTTAGAGAGTGACTCAAACATGACTTAGACCTTGTTTTTGAAAAACTGTTTATTTCTGTATTACATGATTGCAACTTGCTGAAAAGTGTCAACAATGTTTCTATCATCGAGTTTAAACAGTACAGCAAAATTGAAAATACATAATGCATCAAACATGATTTAGACCTTGTTTGTGAGAAACTCTTTATTTCTGTATTTCATGATTGCAACTTGCTGAAAAGTGTCAACAATGTTCCTTTCATCGAGCTTAAACAGTACAGCAAAATGGTTCTTACAGAGTGACTCAAACATGACTTAGACCTTGTTTTTGAAAAACGGTTTATTTCTGTATTACAACTTGCTGAAAAGTGTCAACAGTGTTTCTATCATCCTGATTAAGCTGTACAGCAAAATTGTACTTACATGACTTAGACCTTGTTTGTGAAAAACTGTTTTTTTCTGTATTTCATGATTGCAACTTGCTGAAAAGTGTCAACAATGTTCCTTTCATTGAGTTTAAACAGTACAGCAAAATGGTACTTAGAGAGTGACTCAAACATGACTTAGACCTTGTTTTTGAAAAACTGTTTATTTCTGTATTACATGATTGCAACTTGCTGAAAAGTGTCAACAATGTTTCTATCATCGAGTTTAAACAGTACAGCAAAAATTGAAAATACATAGTGCATCAAACATGATTTAGACCTTGTTTGTGAGAAACTCTTTATTTCTGTATTTCATGATTGCAACTTGCTGAAAATTGTCAACAATGTTCCTTTCATTGAGTTTAAACAGTACAGCCAAATGGTACTTAGAGAGTGACTCAAACATGACTTAGACCTTGTTTTTGAAAAACGGTTTATTTCTGTATTACATGATTGCAACTGGCTGAAAAGTGTCAACAATGTTCCTTTCATCGAGTTTAAACAGTACAGCAAAAATGGAACTTACAGAGTGCATCAAACATGATTTAGACCTTGTTTGTGAAAAATTGTTTTTTCTGTATTTCATGATTGCAACTTGCTGAAAAGTGTCAACAATGTTCCTTTCATCGAGCTTAAACAGTACAGCAAAATGGTTCTTACAGAGTGACTCAAACATGACTTAGACCTTGTTTTTGAAAAACGGTTTATTTCTGTATTACAACTTGCTGAAAAGTGTCAACAGTGTTTCTATCATCCTGATTAAGCTGTACAGCAAAATTGTACTTACATGACTTAGACCTTGTTTGTGAAAAACTGTTTTTTTCTGTATTTCATGATTGCAACTTGCTGAAAAGTGTCAACAATGTTCCTTTCATCGAGCTTAAACAGTACAGCAAAATGGTTCTTACAGAGTGACTCAAACATGACTTAGACCTTGTTTTTGAAAAACTGTTTATTTCTGTATTACAACTTGCTGAAAAGTGTCAACAGTGTTTCTATCATCCTGATTAAGCTGTACAGCAAAATTGTACTTACATGACTTAGACCTTGTTTGTGAAAAACTGTTTATTTCTGTATTTCATGATTGCAACTTGCTGAAAAGTGTCAACAATGTTCCTTTCATTGAGTTTAAACAGTACAGCAAAATGGTACTTAGAGAGTGACTCAAACATGACTTAGACCTTGTTTTTGAAAAACTGTTTATTTCTGTATTACATGATTGCAACTTGCTGAAAAGTGTCAACAATGTTTCTATCATCGAGTTTAAACAGTACAGCAAAAATTGAAAATACATAGTGCATCAAACATGATTTAGACCTTGTTTGTGAGAAACTCTTTATTTCTGTATTTCATGATTGCAACTTGCTGAAAATTGTCAACAATGTTCCTTTCATTGAGTTTAAACAGTACAGCAAAAATGGAACTTACAGAGTGCATCAAACATGATTTAGACCTTGTTTGTGAAAAATTGTTTTTTTTCTGTATTTCATGATTGCAACTTGCTGAAAAGTGTCAACAATGTTCCTTTCATCGAGCTTAAACAGTACAGCAAAATGGTTCTTACAGAGTGACTCAAACATGACTTAGACCTTGTTTTTGAAAAACTGTTTATTTCTGTATTACAACTTGCTGAAAAGTGTCAACAGTGTTTCTATCATCCTGATTAAGCTGTATAGCAAAATTGTACTTACATGACTTAGACCTTGTTTGTGAAAAACTGTTTATTTCTGTATTTCATGATTGCAACTTGCTGAAAAGTGTCAACAATGTTCCTTTCATTGAGTTTAAACAGTACAGCAAAATGGTACTTAGAGAGTGACTCAAACATGACTTAGACCTTGTTTTTGAAAAACTGTTTATTTCTGTATTACATGATTGCAACTTGCTGAAAAGTGTCAACAATGTTTCTATCATCGAGTTTAAACAGTACAGCAAAAATTGAAAATACATAATGCATCAAACATGATTTAGACCTTGTTTGTGAGAAACTCTTTATTTCTGTATTTCATGATTGCAACTTGCTGAAAAGTGTCAACAATGTTCCTTTCATCGAGCTTAAACAGTACAGCAAAATGGTTCTTACAGAGTGACTCAAACATGACTTAGACCTTGTTTTTGAAAAACGGTTTATTTCTGTATTACAACTTGCTGAAAAGTGTCAACAGTGTTTCTATCATCCTGATTAAGCTGTACAGCAAAATTGTACTTACATGACTTAGACCTTGTTTGTGAAAAACTGTTTATTTCTGTATTTCATGATTGCAACTTGCTGAAAAGTGTCAACAATGTTCCTTTCATCGAGCTTAAACAGTACAGCAAAATGGTTCTTACAGAGTGACTCAAACATGACTTAGACCTTGTTTTTGAAAAACTGTTTATTTCTGTATTACAACTTGCTGAAAAGTGTCAACAGTGTTTCTATCATCCTGATTAAGCTGTACAGCAAAATTGTACTTACATGACTTAGACCTTGTTTGTGAAAAACTGTTTATTTCTGTATTTCATCATTGCAACTTGCTGAAAAGTGTCAACAATGTTCCTTTCATCGAGCTTAAACAGTACAGCAAAATGGTTCTTACAGAGTGACTCAAACATGATTTAGACCTTGTTTTTGAAAAACTGTTTATTTCTGTATTACAACTTGCTGAAAAGTGTCAACAGTGTTTCTATCATCCTGATTAAGCTGTACAGCAAAATTGTACTTACATGACTTAGACCTTGTTTGTGAAAAACTGTTTATTTCTGTATTTCATGATTGCAACTTGCTGAAAAGTGTCAACAATGTTCCTTTCATTGAGTTTAAACAGTACAGCAAAATGGTACTTAGAGAGTGACTCAAACATGACTTAGACCTTGTTGTTGAAAAACTGTTTATTTCTGTATTACATGATTGCAACTTGCTGAAAAGTGTCAACAATGTTTCTGTCATCGAGTTTAAACAGTACAGCAAAATGGTACTTAGAGAGTGACTCAAACATGACTTAGACCTTGTTTTTGAAAAACGGTTTATTTCTGTATTACATGATTGCATCTTGCTGAAAAGTGTCAACAATGTTTCTATCATCGAGTTTAAACAGTACAGCAAAAATTGAAAATACATAGTGCATCAAACATGATTTAGACCTTGTTTGTGAGAAACTCTTTATTTCTGTATTTCATGATTGCAACTTGCTGAAAATTGTCAACAATGTTCCTTTCATTGAGTTTAAACAGTACAGCCAAATGGTACTTAGAGAGTGACTCAAACATGACTTAGACCTTGTTTTTGAAAAACTGTTTATTTCTGTATTACATGATTGCAACTGGCTGAAAAGTGTCAACAATGTTCCTTTCATCGAGTTTAAACAGTACAGCAAAAATGGAACTTACAGAGTGCATCAAACATGATTTAGACCTTGTTTGTGAGAAACTCTTTATTTCTGTATTTCATGATTGCAACTTGCTGAAAAGTGTCAACAATGTTCCTTTCATCGAGCTTAAACAGTACAGCAAAATGGTTCTTACAGAGTGACTCAAACATGACTTAGACCTTGTTTTTGAAAAACGGTTTATTTCTGTATTACAACTTGCTGAAAAGTGTCAACAGTGTTTCTATCATCCTGATTAAGCTGTACAGCAAAATTGTACTTACATGACTTAGACCTTGTTTGTGAAAAACTGTTTATTTCTGTATTTCATGATTGCAACTTGCTGAAAAGTGTCAACAATGTTCCTTTCATCGAGCTTAAACAGTACAGCAAAATGGTTCTTACAGAGTGACTCAAACATGACTTAGACCTTGTTTTTGAAAAACTGTTTATTTCTGTATTACAACTTGCTGAAAAGTGTCAACAGTATTTCTATCATCCTGATTAAGCTGTACAGCAAAATTGTACTTACATGACTTAGACCTTGTTTGTGAAAAACTGTTTATTTCTGTATTTCATCATTGCAACTTGCTGAAAAGTGTCAACAATGTTCCTTTCATTGAGTTTAAACTGTACAGCAAAATGGTACTTAGAGAGTGACTCAAACATGACTTAGACCTTGTTTTTGAAAAACTGTTTATTTCTGTATTACATGATTGCAACTTGCTGAAAAGTGTCAACAATGTTTCTATCATCGAGTTTAAACTGACAGCAAAAATTGAAAATACATAGTGCATCAAACATGATTTAGACCTTGTTTGTGAGAAACTCTTTATTTCTGTATTTCATGATTGAAACTTGCTGAAAATTGTCAACAATTTTCCTTTCATTGAGTTTAAACAGTACAGCAAAATGGTACTTAGAGAGTGACTCAAACATGACTTAGACCTTGTTTTTGAAAAACTGTTTATTTCTGTATTACAACTTGCTGAAAAGTGTCAACAGTGTTTCTATCATCCTGATTAAGCTTTACAGCAAAATTGTACTTACATGACTTAGACCTTGTTTGTGAAAAACTGTTTATTTCTGTATTACATGATTGCAACTTGCTGAAAAGTGTCAACAATGTTCCTTTCATTGAGTTTAAACAGTACAGCAAAATGGTACTTAGAGAGTGACTCAAACATGACTTAGACCTTGTTTGTGAAAAACTGTTCATTTCTGTATTACATGATTGCAACTTGCTGAAAAGTGTCAACAGTGTTCCTATCATCCTGATTAAGCAGTACAGTAGAAATGGACTATCAGAGTGCATCAAACATGATTTAGACCTTGTTTGTGAAAAACTGTTTATTTCTGTATTACATGATTGCAACTTGCTGAAAAGTGTCAACAATGTTCCTTTCATCGAGTTTAAACAGTACAGCAAAAATGGAACTTACAGAGTGCATCAAACATGATTTAGAACTTGTTTGTGAAAAATTGTTTTTTTCTGTATTTCATGATTGCAACTTTCTGAAAAGTGTCAACAATGTTCCTTTCATCGAGCTTAAACAGTACAGCAAAATGGTTCTTACAGAGTGACTCAAACATGACTTAGACCTTGTTTTTGAAAAACTGTTTATTTCTGTATTTCATGATTGCAACTTGCTGAAAAGTGTCAACAATGTTCCTTTCATCGAGTTTAAACAGTACAGCAAAAATGAAACTTACAGAGTGCATCAAACATGATTTAGACCTTGTTTGTGAAAAATTGTTTTTTTCTGTATTTCATGATTGCAACTTGCTGAAAAGTGTCAACAATGTTCCTTTCATCGAGCTTAAACAGTACAGCAAAATGGTTCTTACAGAGTGGCTCAAACATGACTTAGACCTTGTTTTTGAAAAACTGTTTATTTCTGTATTACAACTTGCTGAAAAGTGTCAACAGTGTTTCTATCATCCTGATTAAGCTGTACAGCAAAATTGTACTTACATGACTTAGACCTTGTTTGTGAAAAACTGTTTATTTCTGTATTTCATGATTGCAACTTGCTGAAAAGTGTCAACAATGTTCCTTTCATTGAGTTTAAACAGTACAGCAAAATGGTACTTAGAGAGTGACTCAAACATGACTTAGACCTTGTTTTTGAAAAACTGTTTATTTCTGTATTACATGATTGCAACTTGCTGAAAAGTGTCAACAATGTTCCTTTCATCGAGATTAAACAGTAAAGCAAAAATGGAACTTACAGAGTGCATCAAACATGATTTAGACCTTGTTTGTGAAAAATTGTTTTTTTCTGTATTTCATGATTGCAACTTGCTGAAAAGTGTCAACAATGTTCCTTTCATCGAGCTTAAACAGTACAGCAAAATGGTACTTACAGAGTGCATCAAACATTATTTAGACCTTGTTTGTGAAAAACTGTTTATTTCTGTATTACATGATTGCAACTTGCTGAAAAGTGTCAACAATGTTCCTTTCATTGAGTTTAAACAGTACAGCAAAATGGTACTTAGAGAGTGACTCAAACATGACTTAGACCTTGTTTGTGAAAAACTGTTCATTTCTGTATTACATGATTGCAACTTGCTGAAAAGTGTCAACAGTGTTCCTATCATCCTGATTAGGCATTACAGCAGAAATGGACTATCAGAGTGCATCAAACATGATTTAGACCTTGTTTGTGAAAAACTGTTTACTTCTGTATTACATGATTGCAACTTGCTGAAAAGTGTCAACAATGTTCCTTTCATCGAGCTTAAACGGTACAGCAAAATGGTACTTACAGAGTGACTCAAACATGACTTAGACCTTGTTTTTGAAAAACGGTTTATTTCTGTATTACATGATTGCAACTTTCTGAAAAGTGTCAACAATGTTCCTTTCATCGAGTTTAAGCAGTACAGCAAAAATGGAACTTACAGGTGCACTAAACATGAATTAGACCTTGTTTGTGAAAAACGATTTATTTCTGTATTTCATGATTGCAACTTGCTGAAAAGTGTCAACAATGTTCCTTTCATTGAGTTTAAACAGTACAGCAAAATGGTACTTAGAGAGTGACTCAAACATGACTTAGACCTTGTTTTTGAAAAACTGTTTATTTCTGTATTACATGATTGCAACTTGCTGAAAAGTGTCAACAGTACAGTGTTCCTATCATTCTGATTAAGCAGTACAGCAAAAATGGTACTTACAGAGTGCATCAAACATGACTTAGACCTTGTTTTTGAAAAACGGTTTATTTCTGTATTACAACTTGCTGAAAAGTGTCAACAGTGTTTCTATCATCCTGATTAAGCTGTACAGCAAAATTGTACTTACATGACTTAGACCTTGTTTGTGAAAAACTGTTTTTTTCTGTATTTCATGATTGCAACTTGCTGAAAAGTGTCAACAATGTTCCTTTCATCGAGCTTAAACAGTACAGCAAAATGGTACTTACAGAGTGCATCAAACATTATTTAGACCTTGTTTGTGAAAAACTGTTTATTTCTGTATTACATGATTGCAACTTGCTGAAAAGTGTCAACAATGTTCCTTTCATTGAGTTTAAACAGTACAGCAAAATGGTACTTAGAGAGTGACTCAAACATGACTTAGACCTTGTTTGTGAAAAACTGTTCATTTCTGTATTACATGATTGCAACTTGCTGAAAAGTGTCAACAGTGTTCCTATCATCCTGATTAGGCATTACAGCAGAAATGGACTATCAGAGTGCATCAAACATGATTTAGACCTTGTTTGTGAAAAACTGTTTACTTCTGTATTACATGATTGCAACTTGCTGAAAAGTGTCAACAATGTTCCTTTCATCGAGCTTAAACGGTACAGCAAAATGGTACTTACAGAGTGACTCAAACATGACTTAGACCTTGTTTTTGAAAAACGGTTTATTTCTGTATTACATGATTGCAACTTTCTGAAAAGTGTCAACAATGTTCCTTTCATCGAGTTTAAGCAGTACAGCAAAATGGAACTTACAGGTGCACTAAACATGAATTAGACCTTGTTTGTGAAAAACGGTTTATTTCTGTATTTCATGATTGCAACTTGCTGAAAAGTGTCAACAATGTTCCTTTCATCGAGTTTAAACAGTACAGCAAAATGGTACTTAGAGAGTGACTCAAACATGACTTAGACCTTGTTTTTGAAAAACTGTTTATTTCTGTATTACATGATTGCAACTTGCTGAAAAGTGTCAACAGTACAGTGTTCCTATCATTCTGATTAAGCAGTACAGCAAAAATGGTACTTACAGAGTGCATCAAACATGACTTAGACCTTGTTTTTGAAAAACGGTTTATTTCTGTATTACAACTTGCTGAAAAGTGTCAAACAGTGTTTCTATCATCCTGATTAAGCTGTACAGCAAAATTGTACTTACATGACTTAGACCTTGTTTTTGAAAAACTGTTTATTTCTGTATTACATGATTGCAACTTGCTGAAAAGTGTCAACAATGTTTCTATCATCGAGTTTAAACTGACAGCAAAAATTGAAAATACATAGTGCATCAAACATGATTTAGACCTTGTTTGTGAGAAACTCTTTATTTCTGTATTTCATGATTGAAACTTGCTGAAAATTGTCAACAATTTTCCTTTCATTGAGTTTAAACAGTACAGCAAAATGGTACTTAGAGAGTGACTCAAACATGACTTAGACCTTGTTTTTGAAAAACTGTTTATTTCTGTATTACAACTTGCTGAAAAGTGTCAACAGTGTTTCTATCATCCTGATTAAGCTTTACAGCAAAATTGTACTTACATGACTTAGACCTTGTTTGTGAAAAACTGTTTATTTCTGTATTACATGATTGCAACTTGCTGAAAAGTGTCAACAATGTTCCTTTCATTGAGTTTAAACAGTACAGCAAAATGGTACTTAGAGAGTGACTCAAACATGACTTAGACCTTGTTTGTGAAAAACTGTTCATTTCTGTATTACATGATTGCAACTTGCTGAAAAGTGTCAACAGTGTTCCTATCATCCTGATTAAGCAGTACAGTAGAAATGGACTATCAGAGTGCATCAAACATGATTTAGACCTTGTTTGTGAAAAACTGTTTATTTCTGTATTACATGATTGCAACTTGCTGAAAAGTGTCAACAATGTTCCTTTCATCGAGTTTAAACAGTACAGCAAAAATGGAACTTACAGAGTGCATCAAACATGATTTAGAACTTGTTTGTGAAAAATTGTTTTTTCTGTATTTCATGATTGCAACTTTCTGAAAAGTGTCAACAATGTTCCTTTCATCGAGCTTAAACAGTACAGCAAAATGGTTCTTACAGAGTGACTCAAACATGACTTAGACCTTGTTTTTGAAAAACTGTTTATTTCTGTATTTCATGATTGCAACTTGCTGAAAAGTGTCAACAATGTTCCTTTCATCGAGTTTAAACAGTACAGCAAAAATGAAACTTACAGAGTGCATCAAACATGATTTAGACCTTGTTTGTGAAAAATTGTTTTTTCTGTATTTCATGATTGCAACTTGCTGAAAAGTGTCAACAATGTTCCTTTCATCGAGCTTAAACAGTACAGCAAAATGGTTCTTACAGAGTGACTCAAACATGACTTAGACCTTGTTTTTGAAAAACGGTTTATTTCTGTATTACAACTTGCTGAAAAGTGTCAACAGTGTTTCTATCATCCTGATTAAGCTGTACAGCAAAATTGTACTTACATGACTTAGACCTTGTTTGTGAAAAACTGTTTTTTCTGTATTTCATGATTGCAACTTGCTGAAAAGTGTCAACAATGTTCCTTTCATTGAGTTTAAACAGTACAGCAAAATGGTACTTAGAGAGTGACTCAAACATGACTTAGACCTTGTTTTTGAAAAACTGTTTATTTCTGTATTACATGATTGCAACTTGCTGAAAAGTGTCAACAATGTTTCTATCATCGAGTTTAAACAGTACAGCAAAAATTGAAAATACATAGTGCATCAAACATGATTTAGACCTTGTTTGTGAGAAACTCTTTATTTCTGTATTTCATGATTGCAACTTGCTGAAAATTGTCAACAATGTTCCTTTCATTGAGTTTAAACAGTACAGCAAAAATGGAACTTACAGAGTGCATCAAACATGATTTAGACCTTGTTTGTGAAAAATTGTTTTTTTCTGTATTTCATGATTGCAACTTGCTGAAAAGTGTCAACAATGTTCCTTTCATCGAGCTTAAACAGTACAGCAAAATGGTTCTTACAGAGTGACTCAAACATGACTTAGACCTTGTTTTTGAAAAACTGTTTATTTCTGTATTACAACTTGCTGAAAAGTGTCAACAGTGTTTCTATCATCCTGATTAAGCTGTACAGCAAAATTGTACTTACATGACTTAGACCTTGTTTGTGAAAAACTGTTTATTTCTGTATTTCATGATTGCAACTTGCTGAAAAGTGTCAACAATGTTCCTTTCATTGAGTTTAAACAGTACAGCAAAATGGTACTTAGAGAGTGACTCAAACATGACTTAGACCTTGTTTTTGAAAAACTGTTTATTTCTGTATTACATGATTGCAACTTGCTGAAAAGTGTCAACAATGTTTCTATCATCGAGTTTAAACAGTACAGCAAAAATTGAAAATACATAATGCATCAAACATGATTTAGACCTTGTTTGTGAGAAACTCTTTATTTCTGTATTTCATGATTGCAACTTGCTGAAAAGTGTCAACAATGTTCCTTTCATCGAGCTTAAACAGTACAGCAAAATGGTTCTTACAGAGTGACTCAAACATGACTTAGACCTTGTTTTTGAAAAACGGTTTATTTCTGTATTACAACTTGCTGAAAAGTGTCAACAGTGTTTCTATCATCCTGATTAAGCTGTACAGCAAAATTGTACTTACATGACTTAGACCTTGTTTGTGAAAAACTGTTTTTTCTGTATTTCATGATTGCAACTTGCTGAAAAGTGTCAACAATGTTCCTTTCATTGAGTTTAAACAGTACAGCAAAATGGTACTTAGAGAGTGACTCAAACATGACTTAGACCTTGTTTTTGAAAAACTGTTTATTTCTGTATTACATGATTGCAACTTGCTGAAAAGTGTCAACAATGTTTCTATCATCGAGTTTAAACAGTACAGCAAAAATTGAAAATACATAGTGCATCAAACATGATTTAGACCTTGTTTGTGAGAAACTCTTTATTTCTGTATTTCATGATTGCAACTTGCTGAAAATTGTCAACAATGTTCCTTTCATTGAGTTTAAACAGTACAGCCAAATGGTACTTAGAGAGTGACTCAAACATGACTTAGACCTTGTTTTTGAAAAACGGTTTATTTCTGTATTACATGATTGCAACTGGCTGAAAAGTGTCAACAATGTTCCTTTCATCGAGTTTAAACAGTACAGCAAAAATCGAACTTACAGAGTGCATCAAACATGATTTAGACCTTGTTTGTGAAAAATTGTTTTTTTCTGTATTTCATGATTGCAACTTGCTGAAAAGTGTCAACAATGTTCCTTTCATCGAGCTTAAACAGTACAGCAAAATGGTTCTTACAGAGTGACTCAAACATGACTTAGACCTTGTTTTTGAAAAACGGTTTATTTCTGTATTACAACTTGCTGAAAAGTGTCAACAGTGTTTCTATCATCCTGATTAAGCTGTACAGCAAAATTGTACTTACATGACTTAGACCTTGTTTGTGAAAAACTGTTTTTTCTGTATTTCATGATTGCAACTTGCTGAAAAGTGTCAACAATGTTCCTTTCATCGAGCTTAAACAGTACAGCAAAATGGTTCTTACAGAGTGACTCAAACATGACTTAGACCTTGTTTTTGAAAAACTGTTTATTTCTGTATTACAACTTGCTGAAAAGTGTCAACAGTGTTTCTATCATCCTGATTAAGCTGTACAGCAAAATTGTACTTACATGACTTAGACCTTGTTTGTGAAAAACTGTTTATTTCTGTATTTCATGATTGCAACTTGCTGAAAAGTGTCAACAATGTTCCTTTCATTGAGTTTAAACAGTACAGCAAAATGGTACTTAGAGAGTGACTCAAACATGACTTAGACCTTGTTTTTGAAAAACTGTTTATTTCTGTATTACATGATTGCAACTTGCTGAAAAGTGTCAACAATGTTTCTATCATCGAGTTTAAACAGTACAGCAAAAATTGAAAATACATAGTGCATCAAACATGATTTAGACCTTGTTTGTGAGAAACTCTTTATTTCTGTATTTCATGATTGCAACTTGCTGAAAATTGTCAACAATGTTCCTTTCATTGAGTTTAAACAGTACAGCAAAAATGGAACTTACAGAGTGCATCAAACATGATTTAGACCTTGTTTGTGAAAAATTGTTTTTTTTCTGTATTTCATGATTGCAACTTGCTGAAAAGTGTCAACAATGTTCCTTTCATCGAGCTTAAACAGTACAGCAAAATGGTTCTTACAGAGTGACTCAAACATGACTTAGACCTTGTTTTTGAAAAACTGTTTATTTCTGTATTACAACTTGCTGAAAAGTGTCAACAGTGTTTCTATCATCCTGATTAAGCTGTATAGCAAAATTGTACTTACATGACTTAGACCTTGTTTGTGAAAAACTGTTTATTTCTGTATTTCATGATTGCAACTTGCTGAAAAGTGTCAACAATGTTCCTTTCATTGAGTTTAAACAGTACAGCAAAATGGTACTTAGAGAGTGACTCAAACATGACTTAGACCTTGTTTTTGAAAAACTGTTTATTTCTGTATTACATGATTGCAACTTGCTGAAAAGTGTCAACAATGTTTCTATCATCGAGTTTAAACAGTACAGCAAAAATTGAAAATACATAATGCATCAAACATGATTTAGACCTTGTTTGTGAGAAACTCTTTATTTCTGTATTTCATGATTGCAACTTGCTGAAAAGTGTCAACAATGTTCCTTTCATCGAGCTTAAACAGTACAGCAAAATGGTTCTTACAGAGTGACTCAAACATGACTTAGACCTTGTTTTTGAAAAACGGTTTATTTCTGTATTACAACTTGCTGAAAAGTGTCAACAGTGTTTCTATCATCCTGATTAAGCTGTACAGCAAAATTGTACTTACATGACTTAGACCTTGTTTGTGAAAAACTGTTTATTTCTGTATTTCATGATTGCAACTTGCTGAAAAGTGTCAACAATGTTCCTTTCATCGAGCTTAAACAGTACAGCAAAATGGTTCTTACAGAGTGACTCAAACATGACTTAGACCTTGTTTTTGAAAAACTGTTTATTTCTGTATTACAACTTGCTGAAAAGTGTCAACAGTGTTTCTATCATCCTGATTAAGCTGTACAGCAAAATTGTACTTACATGACTTAGACCTTGTTTGTGAAAAACTGTTTATTTCTGTATTTCATCATTGCAACTTGCTGAAAAGTGTCAACAATGTTCCTTTCATCGAGCTTAAACAGTACAGCAAAATGGTTCTTACAGAGTGACTCAAACATGATTTAGACCTTGTTTTTGAAAAACTGTTTATTTCTGTATTACAACTTGCTGAAAAGTGTCAACAGTGTTTCTATCATCCTGATTAAGCTGTACAGCAAAATTGTACTTACATGACTTAGACCTTGTTTGTGAAAAACTGTTTATTTCTGTATTTCATGATTGCAACTTGCTGAAAAGTGTCAACAATGTTCCTTTCATTGAGTTTAAACAGTACAGCAAAATGGTACTTAGAGAGTGACTCAAACATGACTTAGACCTTGTTGTTGAAAAACTGTTTATTTCTGTATTACATGATTGCAACTTGCTGAAAAGTGTCAACAATGTTTCTGTCATCGAGTTTAAACAGTACAGCAAAATGGTACTTAGAGAGTGACTCAAACATGACTTAGACCTTGTTTTTGAAAAACGGTTTATTTCTGTATTACATGATTGCATCTTGCTGAAAAGTGTCAACAATGTTTCTATCATCGAGTTTAAACAGTACAGCAAAAATTGAAAATACATAGTGCATCAAACATGATTTAGACCTTGTTTGTGAGAAACTCTTTATTTCTGTATTTCATGATTGCAACTTGCTGAAAATTGTCAACAATGTTCCTTTCATTGAGTTTAAACAGTACAGCCAAATGGTACTTAGAGAGTGACTCAAACATGACTTAGACCTTGTTTTTGAAAAACTGTTTATTTCTGTATTACATGATTGCAACTGGCTGAAAAGTGTCAACAATGTTCCTTTCATCGAGTTTAAACAGTACAGCAAAATGGTACTTAGAGAGTGCATCAAACATGATTTAGACCTTGTTTGTGAGAAACTCTTTATTTCTGTATTTCATGATTGCAACTTGCTGAAAAGTGTCAACAATGTTCCTTTCATCGAGCTTAAACAGTACAGCAAAATGGTTCTTACAGAGTGACTCAAACATGACTTAGACCTTGTTTTTGAAAAACTGTTTATTTCTGTATTACAACTTGCTGAAAAGTGTCAACAGTGTTTCTATCATCCTGATTAAGCTGTACAGCAAAATTGTACTTACATGACTTAGACCTTGTTTGTGAAAAACTGTTTATTTCTGTATTTCATGATTGCAACTTGCTGAAAAGTGTCAACAATGTTCCTTTCATCGAGCTTAAACAGTACAGCAAAATGGTTCTTACAGAGTGACTCAAACATGACTTAGACCTTGTTTTTGAAAAACTGTTTATTTCTGTATTACAACTTGCTGAAAAGTGTCAACAGTATTTCTATCATCCTGATTAAGCTGTACAGCAAAATTGTACTTACATGACTTAGACCTTGTTTGTGAAAAACTGTTTATTTCTGTATTTCATCATTGCAACTTGCTGAAAAGTGTCAACAATGTTCCTTTCATTGAGTTTAAACTGTACAGCAAAATGGTACTTAGAGAGTGACTCAAACATGACTTAGACCTTGTTTTTGAAAAACTGTTTATTTCTGTATTACATGATTGCAACTTGCTGAAAAGTGTCAACAATGTTTCTATCATCGAGTTTAAACTGACAGCAAAAATTGAAAATACATAGTGCATCAAACATGATTTAGACCTTGTTTGTGAGAAACTCTTTATTTCTGTATTTCATGATTGAAACTTGCTGAAAATTGTCAACAATTTTCCTTTCATTGAGTTTAAACAGTACAGCAAAATGGTACTTAGAGAGTGACTCAAACATGACTTAGACCTTGTTTTTGAAAAACTGTTTATTTCTGTATTACAACTTGCTGAAAAGTGTCAACAGTGTTTCTATCATCCTGATTAAGCTTTACAGCAAAATTGTACTTACATGACTTAGACCTTGTTTGTGAAAAACTGTTTATTTCTGTATTACATGATTGCAACTTGCTGAAAAGTGTCAACAATGTTCCTTTCATTGAGTTTAAACAGTACAGCAAAATGGTACTTAGAGAGTGACTCAAACATGACTTAGACCTTGTTTGTGAAAAACTGTTCATTTCTGTATTACATGATTGCAACTTGCTGAAAAGTGTCAACAGTGTTCCTATCATCCTGATTAAGCAGTACAGTAGAAATGGACTATCAGAGTGCATCAAACATGATTTAGACCTTGTTTGTGAAAAACTGTTTATTTCTGTATTACATGATTGCAACTTGCTGAAAAGTGTCAACAATGTTCCTTTCATCGAGTTTAAACAGTACAGCAAAAATGGAACTTACAGAGTGCATCAAACATGATTTAGAACTTGTTTGTGAAAAATTGTTTTTTTCTGTATTTCATGATTGCAACTTTCTGAAAAGTGTCAACAATGTTCCTTTCATCGAGCTTAAACAGTACAGCAAAATGGTTCTTACAGAGTGACTCAAACATGACTTAGACCTTGTTTTTGAAAAACTGTTTATTTCTGTATTTCATGATTGCAACTTGCTGAAAAGTGTCAACAATGTTCCTTTCATCGAGTTTAAACAGTACAGCAAAAATGAAACTTACAGAGTGCATCAAACATGATTTAGACCTTGTTTGTGAAAAATTGTTTTTTTCTGTATTTCATGATTGCAACTTGCTGAAAAGTGTCAACAATGTTCCTTTCATCGAGCTTAAACAGTACAGCAAAATGGTTCTTACAGAGTGGCTCAAACATGACTTAGACCTTGTTTTTGAAAAACTGTTTATTTCTGTATTACAACTTGCTGAAAAGTGTCAACAGTGTTTCTATCATCCTGATTAAGCTGTACAGCAAAATTGTACTTACATGACTTAGACCTTGTTTGTGAAAAACTGTTTATTTCTGTATTTCATGATTGCAACTTGCTGAAAAGTGTCAACAATGTTCCTTTCATTGAGTTTAAACAGTACAGCAAAATGGTACTTAGAGAGTGACTCAAACATGACTTAGACCTTGTTTTTGAAAAACTGTTTATTTCTGTATTACATGATTGCAACTTGCTGAAAAGTGTCAACAATGTTCCTTTCATCGAGATTAAACAGTAAAGCAAAAATGGAACTTACAGAGTGCATCAAACATGATTTAGACCTTGTTTGTGAAAAATTGTTTTTTCTGTATTTCATGATTGCAACTTGCTGAAAAGTGTCAACAATGTTCCTTTCATCGAGCTTAAACAGTACAGCAAAATGGTACTTACAGAGTGCATCAAACATTATTTAGACCTTGTTTGTGAAAAACTGTTTATTTCTGTATTACATGATTGCAACTTGCTGAAAAGTGTCAACAATGTTCCTTTCATTGAGTTTAAACAGTACAGCAAAATGGTACTTAGAGAGTGACTCAAACATGACTTAGACCTTGTTTGTGAAAAACTGTTCATTTCTGTATTACATGATTGCAACTTGCTGAAAAGTGTCAACAGTGTTCCTATCATCCTGATTAGGCATTACAGCAGAAATGGACTATCAGAGTGCATCAAACATGATTTAGACCTTGTTTGTGAAAAACTGTTTACTTCTGTATTACATGATTGCAACTTGCTGAAAAGTGTCAACAATGTTCCTTTCATCGAGCTTAAACGGTACAGCAAAATGGTACTTACAGAGTGACTCAAACATGACTTAGACCTTGTTTTTGAAAAACGGTTTATTTCTGTATTACATGATTGCAACTTTCTGAAAAGTGTCAACAATGTTCCTTTCATCGAGTTTAAGCAGTACAGCAAAAATGGAACTTACAGGTGCACTAAACATGAATTAGACCTTGTTTGTGAAAAACGATTTATTTCTGTATTTCATGATTGCAACTTGCTGAAAAGTGTCAACAATGTTCCTTTCATTGAGTTTAAACAGTACAGCAAAATGGTACTTAGAGAGTGACTCAAACATGACTTAGACCTTGTTTTTGAAAAACTGTTTATTTCTGTATTACATGATTGCAACTTGCTGAAAAGTGTCAACAGTACAGTGTTCCTATCATTCTGATTAAGCAGTACAGCAAAAATGGTACTTACAGAGTGCATCAAACATGACTTAGACCTTGTTTTTGAAAAACGGTTTATTTCTGTATTACAACTTGCTGAAAAGTGTCAACAGTGTTTCTATCATCCTGATTAAGCTGTACAGCAAAATTGTACTTACATGACTTAGACCTTGTTTGTGAAAAACTGTTTTTTTCTGTATTTCATGATTGCAACTTGCTGAAAAGTGTCAACAATGTTCCTTTCATCGAGCTTAAACAGTACAGCAAAATGGTACTTACAGAGTGCATCAAACATTATTTAGACCTTGTTTGTGAAAAACTGTTTATTTCTGTATTACATGATTGCAACTTGCTGAAAAGTGTCAACAATGTTCCTTTCATTGAGTTTAAACAGTACAGCAAAATGGTACTTAGAGAGTGACTCAAACATGACTTAGACCTTGTTTGTGAAAAACTGTTCATTTCTGTATTACATGATTGCAACTTGCTGAAAAGTGTCAACAGTGTTCCTATCATCCTGATTAGGCATTACAGCAGAAATGGACTATCAGAGTGCATCAAACATGATTTAGACCTTGTTTGTGAAAAACTGTTTACTTCTGTATTACATGATTGCAACTTGCTGAAAAGTGTCAACAATGTTCCTTTCATCGAGCTTAAACGGTACAGCAAAATGGTACTTACAGAGTGACTCAAACATGACTTAGACCTTGTTTTTGAAAAACGGTTTATTTCTGTATTACATGATTGCAACTTTCTGAAAAGTGTCAACAATGTTCCTTTCATCGAGTTTAAGCAGTACAGCAAAAATGGAACTTACAGGTGCACTAAACATGAATTAGACCTTGTTTGTGAAAAACGATTTATTTCTGTATTTCATGATTGCAACTTGCTGAAAAGTGTCAACAATGTTCCTTTCATTGAGTTTAAACAGTACAGCAAAATGGTACTTAGAGAGTGACTCAAACATGACTTAGACCTTGTTTTTGAAAAACTGTTTATTTCTGTATTACATGATTGCAACTTGCTGAAAAGTGTCAACAGTACAGTGTTCCTATCATTCTGATTAAGCAGTACAGCAAAAATGGTACTTACAGAGTGCATCAAACATGACTTAGACCTTGTTTTTGAAAAACGGTTTATTTCTGTATTACAACTTGCTGAAAAGTGTCAAACAGTGTTTCTATCATCCTGATTAAGCTGTACAGCAAAATTGTACTTACATGACTTAGACCTTGTTTTTGAAAAACTGTTTATTTCTGTATTACATGATTGCAACTTGCTGAAAAGTGTCAACAATGTTTCTATCATCGAGTTTAAACTGACAGCAAAAATTGAAAATACATAGTGCATCAAACATGATTTAGACCTTGTTTGTGAGAAACTCTTTATTTCTGTATTTCATGATTGAAACTTGCTGAAAATTGTCAACAATTTTCCTTTCATTGAGTTTAAACAGTACAGCAAAATGGTACTTAGAGAGTGACTCAAACATGACTTAGACCTTGTTTTTGAAAAACTGTTTATTTCTGTATTACAACTTGCTGAAAAGTGTCAACAGTGTTTCTATCATCCTGATTAAGCTTTACAGCAAAATTGTACTTACATGACTTAGACCTTGTTTGTGAAAAACTGTTTATTTCTGTATTACATGATTGCAACTTGCTGAAAAGTGTCAACAATGTTCCTTTCATTGAGTTTAAACAGTACAGCAAAATGGTACTTAGAGAGTGACTCAAACATGACTTAGACCTTGTTTGTGAAAAACTGTTCATTTCTGTATTACATGATTGCAACTTGCTGAAAAGTGTCAACAGTGTTCCTATCATCCTGATTAAGCAGTACAGTAGAAATGGACTATCAGAGTGCATCAAACATGATTTAGACCTTGTTTGTGAAAAACTGTTTATTTCTGTATTACATGATTGCAACTTGCTGAAAAGTGTCAACAATGTTCCTTTCATCGAGTTTAAACAGTACAGCAAAAATGGAACTTACAGAGTGCATCAAACATGATTTAGAACTTGTTTGTGAAAAATTGTTTTTTCTGTATTTCATGATTGCAACTTTCTGAAAAGTGTCAACAATGTTCCTTTCATCGAGCTTAAACAGTACAGCAAAATGGTTCTTACAGAGTGACTCAAACATGACTTAGACCTTGTTTTTGAAAAACTGTTTATTTCTGTATTTCATGATTGCAACTTGCTGAAAAGTGTCAACAATGTTCCTTTCATCGAGTTTAAACAGTACAGCAAAAATGAAACTTACAGAGTGCATCAAACATGATTTAGACCTTGTTTGTGAAAAATTGTTTTTTCTGTATTTCATGATTGCAACTTGCTGAAAAGTGTCAACAATGTTCCTTTCATCGAGCTTAAACAGTACAGCAAAATGGTTCTTACAGAGTGGCTCAAACATGACTTAGACCTTGTTTTTGAAAAACTGTTTATTTCTGTATTACAACTTGCTGAAAAGTGTCAACAGTGTTTCTATCATCCTGATTAAGCTGTACAGCAAAATTGTACTTACATGACTTAGACCTTGTTTGTGAAAAACTGTTTATTTCTGTATTTCATGATTGCAACTTGCTGAAAAGTGTCAACAATGTTCCTTTCATTGAGTTTAAACAGTACAGCAAAATGGTACTTAGAGAGTGACTCAAACATGACTTAGACCTTGTTTTTGAAAAACTGTTTATTTCTGTATTACATGATTGCAACTTGCTGAAAAGTGTCAACAATGTTTCTATCATCGAGTTTAAACAGTACAGCAAAAATTGAAAATACATAGTGCATCAAACATGATTTAGACCTTGTTTGTGAGAAACTCTTTATTTCTGTATTTCATGATTGCAACTTGCTGAAAAGTGTCAACAATGTTCCTTTCATCGAGATTAAACAGTAAAGCAAAAATGGAACTTACAGAGTGCATCAAACATGATTTAGACCTTGTTTGTGAAAAATTGTTTTTTTCTGTATTTCATGATTGCAACTTGCTGAAAAGTGTCAACAATGTTCCTTTCATCGAGCTTAAACAGTACAGCAAAATGGTACTTACAGAGTGCATCAAACATTATTTAGACCTTGTTTGTGAAAAACTGTTTATTTCTGTATTACATGATTGCAACTTGCTGAAAAGTGTCAACAATGTTCCTTTCATTGAGTTTAAACAGTACAGCAAAATGGTACTTAGAGAGTGACTCAAACATGACTTAGACCTTGTTTGTGAAAAACTGTTCATTTCTGTATTACATGATTGCAACTTGCTGAAAAGTGTCAACAGTGTTCCTATCATCCTGATTAGGCATTACAGCAGAAATGGACTATCAGAGTGCATCAAACATGATTTAGACCTTGTTTGTGAAAAACTGTTTACTTCTGTATTACATGATTGCAACTTGCTGAAAAGTGTCAACAATGTTCCTTTCATCGAGCTTAAACGGTACAGCAAAATGGTACTTACAGAGTGACTCAAACATGACTTAGACCTTGTTTTTGAAAAACGGTTTATTTCTGTATTACATGATTGCAACTTTCTGAAAAGTGTCAACAATGTTCCTTTCATCGAGTTTAAGCAGTACAGCAAAAATGGAACTTACAGGTGCACTAAACATGAATTAGACCTTGTTTGTGAAAAACGATTTATTTCTGTATTTCATGATTGCAACTTGCTGAAAAGTGTCAACAATGTTCCTTTCATTGAGTTTAAACAGTACAGCAAAATGGTACTTAGAGAGTGACTCAAACATGACTTAGACCTTGTTTTTGAAAAACTGTTTATTTCTGTATTACATGATTGCAACTTGCTGAAAAGTGTCAACAGTACAGTGTTCCTATCATTCTGATTAAGCAGTACAGCAAAAATGGTACTTACAGAGTGCATCAAACATGACTTAGACCTTGTTTTTGAAAAACGGTTTATTTCTGTATTACAACTTGCTGAAAAGTGTCAACAGTGTTTCTATCATCCTGATTAAGCTGTACAGCAAAATTGTACTTACATGACTTAGACCTTGTTTGTGAAAAATTGTTTTTTTTCTGTATTTCATGATTGCAACTTGCTGAAAAGTGTCAACAATGTTCCTTTCATCGAGCTTAAACAGTACAGCAAAATGGTACTTACAGAGTGCATCAAACATTATTTAGACCTTGTTTGTGAAAAACTGTTTATTTCTGTATTACATGATTGCAACTTGCTGAAAAGTGTCAACAATGTTCCTTTCATTGAGTTTAAACAGTACAGCAAAATGGTACTTAGAGAGTGACTCAAACATGACTTAGACCTTGTTTGTGAAAAACTGTTCATTTCTGTATTACATGATTGCAACTTGCTGAAAAGTGTCAACAGTGTTCCTATCATCCTGATTAGGCATTACAGCAGAAATGGACTATCAGAGTGCATCAAACATGATTTAGACCTTGTTTGTGAAAAACTGTTTACTTCTGTATTACATGATTGCAACTTGCTGAAAAGTGTCAACAATGTTCCTTTCATCGAGCTTAAACGGTACAGCAAAATGGTACTTACAGAGTGACTCAAACATGACTTAGACCTTGTTTTTGAAAAACGGTTTATTTCTGTATTACATGATTGCAACTTGCTGAAAAGTGTCAACAATGTTCCTTTCATCGAGTTTAAGCAGTACAGCAAAATGGAACTTACAGGTGCACTAAACATGAATTAGACCTTGTTTGTGAAAAACGATTTATTTCTGTATTTCATGATTGCAACTTGCTGAAAAGTGTCAACAATGTTCCTTTCATTGAGTTTAAACAGTACAGCAAAATGGTACTTAGAGAGTGACTCAAACATGACTTAGACCTTGTTTTTGAAAAACTGTTTATTTCTGTATTACATGATTGCAACTTGCTGAAAAGTGTCAACAATGTTTCTATCATCGAGTTTAAACAGTACAGCAAAAATTGAAAATACATAGTGCATCAAACATGATTTAGACCTTGTTTGTGAGAAACTCTTTATTTCTGTATTTCATGATTGCAACTTGCTGAAAATTGTCAACAATGTTCCTTTCATTGAGTTTAAACAGTACAGCCAAATGGTACTTAGAGAGTGACTCAAACGTGACTTAGACCTTGTTTTTGAAAAACTGTTTATTTCTGTATTACATGATTGCAACTGGCTGAAAAGTGTCAACAATGTTCCTTTCATCGAGTTTAAACAGTACAGCAAAAATGGAACTTACAGAGTGCATCAAACATGATTTAGACCTTGTTTGTGAAAAATTGTTTTTTCTGTATTTCATGATTGCAACTTGCTGAAAAGTGTCAACAATGTTCCTTTCATCGAGCTTAAACAGTACAGCAAAATGGTTCTTACAGAGTGACTCAAACATGACTTAGACCTTGTTTTTGAAAAACGGTTTATTTCTGTATTACAACTTGCTGAAAAGTGTCAACAGTGTTTCTATCATCCTGATTAAGCTGTACAGCAAAATTGTACTTACATGACTTAGACCTTGTTTGTGAAAAACTGTTTTTTCTGTATTTCATGATTGCAACTTGCTGAAAAGTGTCAACAATGTTCCTTTCATTGAGTTTAAACAGTACAGCAAAATGGTACTTAGAGAGTGACTCAAACATGACTTAGACCTTGTTTTTGAAAAACTGTTTATTTCTGTATTACATGATTGCAACTTGCTGAAAAGTGTCAACAATGTTTCTATCATCGAGTTTAAACAGTACAGCAAAAATTGAAAATACATAGTGCATCAAACATGATTTAGACCTTGTTTGTGAGAAACTCTTTATTTCTGTATTTCATGATTGCAACTTGCTGAAAATTGTCAACAATGTTCCTTTCATTGAGTTTAAACAGTACAGCAAAAATGGAACTTACAGAGTGCATCAAACATGATTTAGACCTTGTTTGTGAAAAATTGTTTTTTTCTGTATTTCATGATTGCAACTTGCTGAAAAGTGTCAACAATGTTCCTTTCATCGAGCTTAAACAGTACAGCAAAATGGTTCTTACAGAGTGACTCAAACATGACTTAGACCTTGTTTTTGAAAAACTGTTTATTTCTGTATTACAACTTGCTGAAAAGTGTCAACAGTGTTTCTATCATCCTGATTAAGCTGTACAGCAAAATTGTACTTACATGACTTAGACCTTGTTTGTGAAAAACTGTTTATTTCTGTATTTCATGATTGAAACTTGCTGAAAAGTGTCAACAATGTTCCTTTCATTGAGTTTAAACAGTACAGCAAAATGGTACTTAGAGAGTGACTCAAACATGACTTAGACCTTGTTTTTGAAAAACTGTTTATTTCTGTATTACATGATTGCAACTTGCTGAAAAGTGTCAACAGTACAGTGTTCCTATCATTCTGATTAAGCAGTACAGCAAAATGGTACTTACAGAGTGCATCAAACATGACTTAGACCTTGTTTTTGAAAAACGGTTTATTTCTGTATTACAACTTGCTGAAAAGTGTCAACAGTGTTTCTATCATCCTGATTAAGCTGTACAGCAAAATTGTACTTACATGACTTAGACCTTGTTTGTGAAAAACTGTTTTTTCTGTATTTCATGATTGCAACTTGCTGAAAAGTGTCAACAATGTTCCTTTCATCGAGCTTAAACAGTACAGCAAAATGGTACTTACAGAGTGCATCAAACATTATTTAGACCTTGTTTGTGAAAAACTGTTTATTTCTGTATTACATGATTGCAACTTGCTGAAAAGTGTCAACAATGTTCCTTTCATTGAGTTTAAACAGTACAGCAAAATGGTACTTAGAGAGTGACTCAAACATGACTTAGACCTTGTTTGTGAAAAACTGTTCATTTCTGTATTACATGATTGCAACTTGCTGAAAAGTGTCAACAGTGTTCCTATCATCCTGATTAGGCATTACAGCAGAAATGGACTATCAGAGTGCATCAAACATGATTTAGACCTTGTTTGTGAAAAACTGTTTACTTCTGTATTACATGATTGCAACTTGCTGAAAAGTGTCAACAATGTTCCTTTCATCGAGCTTAAACGGTACAGCAAAATGGTACTTACAGAGTGACTCAAACATGACTTAGACCTTGTTTTTGAAAAACGGTTTATTTCTGTATTACATGATTGCAACTTTCTGAAAAGTGTCAACAATGTTCCTTTCATCGAGTTTAAGCAGTACAGCAAAAATGGAACTTACAGGTGCACTAAACATGAATTAGACCTTGTTTGTGAAAAACGATTTATTTCCTTATTTCATGATTGCAACTTGCTGAAAAGTGTCAACAATGTTCCTTTCATTGAGTTTAAACAGTACAGCAAAATGGTACTTAGAGAGTGACTCAAACATGACTTAGACCTTGTTTTTGAAAAACTGTTTATTTCTGTATTACATGATTGCAACTTGCTGAAAAGTGTCAACAGTACAGTGTTCCTATCATTCTGATTAAGCAGTACAGCAAAATGGTACTTACAGAGTGCATCAAACATGACTTAGACCTTGTTTTTGAAAAACGGTTTATTTCTGTATTACAACTTGCTGAAAAGTGTCAAACAGTGTTTCTATCATCCTGATTAAGCTGTACAGCAAAATTGTACTTACATGACTTAGACCTTGTTTGTGAAAAACTGTTTTTTTCTGTATTTCATGATTGCAACTTGCTGAAAAGTGTCAACAATGTTCCTTTCATTGAGTTTAAACAGTACAGCAAAATGGTACTTAGAGAGTGACTCAAACATGACTTAGACCTTGTTTTTGAAAAACTGTTTATTTCTGTATTACATGATTGCAACTTGCTGAAAAGTGTCAACAATGTTTCTATCATCGAGTTTAAACAGTACAGCAAAAATTGAAAATACATAGTGCATCAAACATGATTTAGACCTTGTTTGTGAGAAACTCTTTATTTCTGTATTTCATGATTGCAACTTGCTGAAAATTGTCAACAATGTTCCTTTCATTGAGTTTAAACAGTACAGCCAAATGGTACTTAGAGAGTGACTCAAACGTGACTTAGACCTTGTTTTTGAAAAACTGTTTATTTCTGTATTACATGATTGCAACTGGCTGAAAAGTGTCAACAATGTTCCTTTCATCGAGTTTAAACAGTACAGCAAAAATGGAACTTACAGAGTGCATCAAACATGATTTAGACCTTGTTTGTGAAAAATTGTTTTTTCTGTATTTCATGATTGCAACTTGCTGAAAAGTGTCAACAATGTTCCTTTCATCGAGCTTAAACAGTACAGCAAAATGGTTCTTACAGAGTGACTCAAACATGACTTAGACCTTGTTTTTGAAAAACGGTTTATTTCTGTATTACAACTTGCTGAAAAGTGTCAACAGTGTTTCTATCATCCTGATTAAGCTGTACAGCAAAATTGTACTTACATGACTTAGACCTTGTTTGTGAAAAACTGTTTTTTCTGTATTTCATGATTGCAACTTGCTGAAAAGTGTCAACAATGTTCCTTTCATTGAGTTTAAACAGTACAGCAAAATGGTACTTAGAGAGTGACTCAAACATGACTTAGACCTTGTTTTTGAAAAACTGTTTATTTCTGTATTACATGATTGCAACTTGCTGAAAAGTGTCAACAATGTTTCTATCATCGAGTTTAAACAGTACAGCAAAAATTGAAAATACATAGTGCATCAAACATGATTTAGACCTTGTTTGTGAGAAACTCTTTATTTCTGTATTTCATGATTGCAACTTGCTGAAAATTGTCAACAATGTTCCTTTCATTGAGTTTAAACAGTACAGCAAAAATGGAACTTACAGAGTGCATCAAACATGATTTAGACCTTGTTTGTGAAAAATTGTTTTTTTCTGTATTTCATGATTGCAACTTGCTGAAAAGTGTCAACAATGTTCCTTTCATCGAGCTTAAACAGTACAGCAAAATGGTTCTTACAGAGTGACTCAAACATGACTTAGACCTTGTTTTTGAAAAACTGTTTATTTCTGTATTACAACTTGCTGAAAAGTGTCAACAGTGTTTCTATCATCCTGATTAAGCTGTACAGCAAAATTGTACTTACATGACTTAGACCTTGTTTGTGAAAAACTGTTTATTTCTGTATTTCATGATTGCAACTTGCTGAAAAGTGTCAACAATGTTCCTTTCATTGAGTTTAAACAGTACAGCAAAATGGTACTTAGAGAGTGACTCAAACATGACTTAGACCTTGTTTTTGAAAAACTGTTTATTTCTGTATTACATGATTGCAACTTGCTGAAAAGTGTCAACAATGTTTCTATCATCGAGTTTAAACAGTACAGCAAAAATTGAAAATACATAGTGCATCAAACATGATTTAGACCTTGTTTGTGAGAAACTCTTTATTTCTGTATTTCATGATTGCAACTTGCTGAAAAGTGTCAACAATGTTCCTTTCATCGAGATTAAACAGTAAAGCAAAAATGGAACTTACAGAGTGCATCAAACATGATTTAGACCTTGTTTGTGAAAAATTGTTTTTTTCTGTATTTCATGATTGCAACTTGCTGAAAAGTGTCAACAATGTTCCTTTCATCGAGCTTAAACAGTACAGCAAAATGGTACTTACAGAGTGCATCAAACATTATTTAGACCTTGTTTGTGAAAAACTGTTTATTTCTGTATTACATGATTGCAACTTGCTGAAAAGTGTCAACAATGTTCCTTTCATTGAGTTTAAACAGTACAGCAAAATGGTACTTAGAGAGTGACTCAAACATGACTTAGACCTTGTTTGTGAAAAACTGTTCATTTCTGTATTACATGATTGCAACTTGCTGAAAAGTGTCAACAGTGTTCCTATCATCCTGATTAGGCATTACAGCAGAAATGGACTATCAGAGTGCATCAAACATGATTTAGACCTTGTTTGTGAAAAACTGTTTACTTCTGTATTACATGATTGCAACTTGCTGAAAAGTGTCAACAATGTTCCTTTCATCGAGCTTAAACGGTACAGCAAAATGGTACTTACAGAGTGACTCAAACATGACTTAGACCTTGTTTTTGAAAAACGGTTTATTTCTGTATTACATGATTGCAACTTTCTGAAAAGTGTCAACAATGTTCCTTTCATCGAGTTTAAGCAGTACAGCAAAAATGGAACTTACAGGTGCACTAAACATGAATTAGACCTTGTTTGTGAAAAACGATTTATTTCTGTATTTCATGATTGCAACTTGCTGAAAAGTGTCAACAATGTTCCTTTCATTGAGTTTAAACAGTACAGCAAAATGGTACTTAGAGAGTGACTCAAACATGACTTAGACCTTGTTTTTGAAAAACTGTTTATTTCTGTATTACATGATTGCAACTTGCTGAAAAGTGTCAACAGTACAGTGTTCCTATCATTCTGATTAAGCAGTACAGCAAAAATGGTACTTACAGAGTGCATCAAACATGACTTAGACCTTGTTTTTGAAAAACGGTTTATTTCTGTATTACAACTTGCTGAAAAGTGTCAACAGTGTTTCTATCATCCTGATTAAGCTGTACAGCAAAATTGTACTTACATGACTTAGACCTTGTTTGTGAAAAACTGTTTTTTTCTGTATTTCATGATTGCAACTTGCTGAAAAGTGTCAACAATGTTCCTTTCATCGAGCTTAAACAGTACAGCAAAATGGTACTTACAGAGTGCATCAAACATTATTTAGACCTTGTTTGTGAAAAACTGTTTATTTCTGTATTACATGATTGCAACTTGCTGAAAAGTGTCAACAATGTTCCTTTCATTGAGTTTAAACAGTACAGCAAAATGGTACTTAGAGAGTGACTCAAACATGACTTAGACCTTGTTTGTGAAAAACTGTTCATTTCTGTATTACATGATTGCAACTTGCTGAAAAGTGTCAACAGTGTTCCTATCATCCTGATTAGGCATTACAGCAGAAATGGACTATCAGAGTGCATCAAACATGACTTAGACCTTGTTTGTGAAAAACTGTTTACTTCTGTATTACATGATTGCAACTTGCTGAAAAGTGTCAACAATGTTCCTTTCATCGAGCTTAAACGGTACAGCAAAATGGTACTTACAGAGTGACTCAAACATGACTTAGACCTTGTTTTTGAAAAACGGTTTATTTCTGTATTACATGATTGCAACTTTCTGAAAAGTGTCAACAATGTTCCTTTCATCGAGTTTAAGCAGTACAGCAAAAATGGAACTTACAGGTGCACTAAACATGAATTAGACCTTGTTTGTGAAAAACGATTTATTTCTGTATTTCATGATTGCAACTTGCTGAAAAGTGTCAACAATGTTCCTTTCATTGAGTTTAAACAGTACAGCAAAATGGTACTTAGAGAGTGACTCAAACATGACTTAGACCTTGTTTTTGAAAAACTGTTTATTTCTGTATTACATGATTGCAACTTGCTGAAAAGTGTCAACAGTACAGTGTTCCTATCATTCTGAGTTAAGCAGTACAGCAAAATGGTACTTACAGAGTGCATCAAACATGACTTAGACCTTGTTTTTGAAAAACGGTTTATTTCTGTATTACAACTTGCTGAAAAGTGTCAAACAGTGTTTCTATCATCCTGATTAAGCTGTACAGCAAAATTGTACTTACATGACTTAGACCTTGTTTGTGAAAAACTGTTTTTTTCTGTATTTCATGATTGCAACTTGCTGAAAAGTGTCAACAATGTTCCTTTCATTGAGTTTAAACAGTACAGCAAAATGGTACTTAGAGAGTGACTCAAACATGACTTAGACCTTGTTTTTGAAAAACTGTTTATTTCTGTATTACATGATTGCAACTTGCTGAAAAGTGTCAACAATGTTTCTATCATCGAGTTTAAACAGTACAGCAAAAATTGAAAATACATAGTGCATCAAACATGATTTAGACCTTGTTTGTGAGAAACTCTTTATTTCTGTATTTCATGATTGCAACTTGCTGAAAATTGTCAACAATGTTCCTTTCATTGAGTTTAAACAGTACAGCCAAATGGTACTTAGAGAGTGACTCAAACGTGACTTAGACCTTGTTTTTGAAAAACTGTTTATTTCTGTATTACATGATTGCAACTGGCTGAAAAGTGTCAACAATGTTCCTTTCATCGAGTTTAAACAGTACAGCAAAAATGGAACTTACAGAGTGCATCAAACATGATTTAGACCTTGTTTGTGAAAAATTGTTTTTTTCTGTATTTCATGATTGCAACTTGCTGAAAAGTGTCAACAATGTTCCTTTCATCGAGCTTAAACAGTACAGCAAAATGGTTCTTACAGAGTGACTCAAACATGACTTAGACCTTGTTTTTGAAAAACGGTTTATTTCTGTATTACAACTTGCTGAAAAGTGTCAACAGTGTTTCTATCATCCTGATTAAGCTGTACAGCAAAATTGTACTTACATGACTTAGACCTTGTTTGTGAAAAACTGTTTTTTTCTGTATTTCATGATTGCAACTTGCTGAAAAGTGTCAACAATGTTCCTTTCATTGAGTTTAAACAGTACAGCAAAATGGTACTTAGAGAGTGACTCAAACATGACTTAGACCTTGTTTTTGAAAAACTGTTTATTTCTGTATTACATGATTGCAACTTGCTGAAAAGTGTCAACAATGTTTCTATCATCGAGTTTAAACAGTACAGCAAAAATTGAAAATACATAGTGCATCAAACATGATTTAGACCTTGTTTGTGAGAAACTCTTTATTTCTGTATTTCATGATTGCAACTTGCTGAAAATTGTCAACAATGTTCCTTTCATTGAGTTTAAACAGTACAGCAAAAATGGAACTTACAGAGTGCATCAAACATGATTTAGACCTTGTTTGTGAAAAATTGTTTTTTTCTGTATTTCATGATTGCAACTTGCTGAAAAGTGTCAACAATGTTCCTTTCATCGAGCTTAAACAGTACAGCAAAATGGTTCTTACAGAGTGACTCAAACATGACTTAGACCTTGTTTTTGAAAAACTGTTTATTTCTGTATTACAACTTGCTGAAAAGTGTCAACAGTGTTTCTATCATCCTGATTAAGCTGTACAGCAAAATTGTACTTACATGACTTAGACCTTGTTTGTGAAAAACTGTTTATTTCTGTATTTCATGATTGAAACTTGCTGAAAAGTGTCAACAATGTTCCTTTCATTGAGTTTAAACAGTACAGCAAAATGGTACTTAGAGAGTGACTCAAACATGACTTAGACCTTGTTTTTGAAAAACTGTTTATTTCTGTATTACATGATTGCAACTTGCTGAAAAGTGTCAACAGTACAGTGTTCCTATCATTCTGATTAAGCAGTACAGCAAAAATGGTACTTACAGAGTGCATCAAACATGACTTAGACCTTGTTTTTGAAAAACGGTTTATTTCTGTATTACAACTTGCTGAAAAGTGTCAACAGTGTTTCTATCATCCTGATTAAGCTGTACAGCAAAATTGTACTTGACATGACTTAGACCTTGTTTGTGAAAAACTGTTTTTTCTGTATTTCATGATTGCAACTTGCTGAAAAGTGTCAACAATGTTCCTTTCATCGAGCTTAAACAGTACAGCAAAATGGTACTTACAGAGTGCATCAAACATTATTTAGACCTTGTTTGTGAAAAACTGTTTATTTCTGTATTACATGATTGCAACTTGCTGAAAAGTGTCAACAATGTTCCTTTCATTGAGTTTAAACAGTACAGCAAAATGGTACTTAGAGAGTGACTCAAACATGACTTAGACCTTGTTTGTGAAAAACTGTTTATTTCTGTATTACATGATTGCAACTTGCTGAAAAGTGTCAACAGTGTTCCTATCATCCTGATTAGGCATTACAGCAGAAATGGACTATCAGAGTGCATCAAACATGATTTAGACCTTGTTTGTGAAAAACTGTTTACTTCTGTATTACATGATTGCAACTTGCTGAAAAGTGTCAACAATGTTCCTTTCATCGAGCTTAAACGGTACAGCAAAATGGTACTTACAGAGTGACTCAAACATGACTTAGACCTTGTTTTTGAAAAACGGTTTATTTCTGTATTACATGATTGCAACTTTCTGAAAAGTGTCAACAATGTTCCTTTCATCGAGTTTAAGCAGTACAGCAAAAATGGAACTTACAGGTGCACTAAACATGAATTAGACCTTGTTTGTGAAAAACGATTTATTTCCTTATTTCATGATTGCAACTTGCTGAAAAGTGTCAACAATGTTCCTTTCATTGAGTTTAAACAGTACAGCAAAATGGTACTTAGAGAGTGACTCAAACATGACTTAGACCTTGTTTTTGAAAAACTGTTTATTTCTGTATTACATGATTGCAACTTGCTGAAAAGTGTCAACAGTACAGTGTTCCTATCATTCTGATTAAGCAGTACAGCAAAAATGGTACTTACAGAGTGCATCAAACATGACTTAGACCTTGTTTTTGAAAAACGGTTTATTTCTGTATTACAACTTGCTGAAAAGTGTCAAACAGTGTTTCTATCATCCTGATTAAGCTGTACAGCAAAATTGTACTTACATGACTTAGACCTTGTTTGTGAAAAACTGTTTTTTTCTGTATTTCATGATTGCAACTTGCTGAAAAGTGTCAACAATGTTCCTTTCATTGAGTTTAAACAGTACAGCAAAATGGTACTTAGAGAGTGACTCAAACATGACTTAGACCTTGTTTTTGAAAAACTGTTTATTTCTGTATTACATGATTGCAACTTGCTGAAAAGTGTCAACAATGTTTCTATCATCGAGTTTAAACAGTACAGCAAAAATTGAAAATACATAGTGCATCAAACATGATTTAGACCTTGTTTGTGAGAAACTCTTTATTTCTGTATTTCATGATTGCAACTTGCTGAAAATTGTCAACAATGTTCCTTTCATTGAGTTTAAACAGTACAGCCAAATGGTACTTAGAGAGTGACTCAAACGTGACTTAGACCTTGTTTTTGAAAAACTGTTTATTTCTGTATTACATGATTGCAACTGGCTGAAAAGTGTCAACAATGTTCCTTTCATCGAGTTTAAACAGTACAGCAAAAATGGAACTTACAGAGTGCATCAAACATGATTTAGACCTTGTTTGTGAAAAATTGTTTTTTCTGTATTTCATGATTGCAACTTGCTGAAAAGTGTCAACAATGTTCCTTTCATCGAGCTTAAACAGTACAGCAAAATGGTTCTTACAGAGTGACTCAAACATGACTTAGACCTTGTTTTTGAAAAACGGTTTATTTCTGTATTACAACTTGCTGAAAAGTGTCAACAGTGTTTCTATCATCCTGATTAAGCTGTACAGCAAAATTGTACTTACATGACTTAGACCTTGTTTGTGAAAAACTGTTTTTTTCTGTATTTCATGATTGCAACTTGCTGAAAAGTGTCAACAATGTTCCTTTCATTGAGTTTAAACAGTACAGCAAAATGGTACTTAGAGAGTGACTCAAACATGACTTAGACCTTGTTTTTGAAAAACTGTTTATTTCTGTATTACATGATTGCAACTTGCTGAAAAGTGTCAACAATGTTTCTATCATCGAGTTTAAACAGTACAGCAAAAATTGAAAATACATAGTGCATCAAACATGATTTAGACCTTGTTTGTGAGAAACTCTTTATTTCTGTATTTCATGATTGCAACTTGCTGAAAATTGTCAACAATGTTCCTTTCATTGAGTTTAAACAGTACAGCAAAATGGAACTTACAGAGTGCATCAAACATGATTTAGACCTTGTTTGTGAAAAATTGTTTTTTTCTGTATTTCATGATTGCAACTTGCTGAAAAGTGTCAACAATGTTCCTTTCATCGAGCTTAAACAGTACAGCAAAATGGTTCTTACAGAGTGACTCAAACATGACTTAGACCTTGTTTTTGAAAAACTGTTTATTTCTGTATTACAACTTGCTGAAAAGTGTCAACAGTGTTTCTATCATCCTGATTAAGCTGTACAGCAAAATTGTACTTACATGACTTAGACCTTGTTTGTGAAAAACTGTTTATTTCTGTATTTCATGATTGAAACTTGCTGAAAAGTGTCAACAATGTTCCTTTCATTGAGTTTAAACAGTACAGCAAAATGGTACTTAGAGAGTGACTCAAACATGACTTAGACCTTGTTTTTGAAAAACTGTTTATTTCTGTATTACATGATTGCAACTTGCTGAAAAGTGTCAACAATGTTTCTATCATCGAGTTTAAACAGTACAGCAAAAATTGAAAATACATAATGCATCAAACATGATTTAGACCTTGTTTGTGAGAAACTCTTTATTTCTGTATTTCATGATTGCAACTTGCTGAAAAGTGTCAACAATGTTCCTTTCATCGAGCTTAAACAGTACAGCAAAATGGTTCTTACAGAGTGACTCAAACATGACTTAGACCTTGTTTTTGAAAAACGGTTTATTTCTGTATTACAACTTGCTGAAAAGTGTCAACAGTGTTTCTATCATCCTGATTAAGCTGTACAGCAAAATTGTACTTACATGACTTAGACCTTGTTTGTGAAAAACTGTTTATTTCTGTATTTCATGATTGCAACTTGCTGAAAAGTGTCAACAATGTTCCTTTCATTGAGTTTAAACAGTACAGCAAAATGGTACTTAGAGAGTGACTCAAACATGACTTAGACCTTGTTTTTGAAAAACTGTTTATTTCTGTATTACATGATTGCAACTTGCTGAAAATTGTCAACAATGTTCCTTTCATTGAGTTTAAACAGTACAGCAAAATGGTACTTAGAGAGTGACTCAAACATGACTTAGACCTTGTTTTTGAAAAACTGTTTATTTCTGTATTACATGATTGCAACTGGCTGAAAAGTGTCAACAATGTTCCTTTCATCGAGTTTAAACAGTACAGCAAAAATGGAACTTACAGAGTGCATCAAACATGATTTAGACCTTGTTTGTGAAAAATTGTTTTTTCTGTATTTCATGATTGCAACTTGCTGAAAAGTGTCAACAATGTTCCTTTCATCGAGCTTAAACAGTACAGCAAAATGGTTCTTACAGAGTGACTCAAACATGACTTAGACCTTGTTTTTGAAAAACGGTTTATTTCTGTATTACAACTTGCTGAAAAGTGTCAACAGTGTTTCTATCATCCTGATTAAGCTGTACAGCAAAATTGTACTTACATGACTTAGACCTTGTTTGTGAAAAACTGTTTTTTCTGTATTTCATGATTGCAACTTGCTGAAAAGTGTCAACAATGTTCCTTTCATTGAGTTTAAACAGTACAGCAAAATGGTACTTAGAGAGTGACTCAAACATGACTTAGACCTTGTTTTTGAAAAACTGTTTATTTCTGTATTACATGATTGCAACTTGCTGAAAAGTGTCAACAATGTTTCTATCATCGAGTTTAAACAGTACAGCAAAAATTGAAAATACATAGTGCATCAAACATGATTTAGACCTTGTTTGTGAGAAACTCTTTATTTCTGTATTTCATGATTGCAACTTGCTGAAAATTGTCAACAATGTTCCTTTCATTGAGTTTAAACAGTACAGCAAAAATGGAACTTACAGAGTGCATCAAACATGATTTAGACCTTGTTTGTGAAAAATTGTTTTTTTCTGTATTTCATGATTGCAACTTGCTGAAAAGTGTCAACAATGTTCCTTTCATCGAGCTTAAACAGTACAGCAAAATGGTTCTTACAGAGTGACTCAAACATGACTTAGACCTTGTTTTTGAAAAACTGTTTATTTCTGTATTACAACTTGCTGAAAAGTGTCAACAGTGTTTCTATCATCCTGATTAAGCTGTACAGCAAAATTGTACTTACATGACTTAGACCTTGTTTGTGAAAAACTGTTTATTTCTGTATTTCATGATTGAAACTTGCTGAAAAGTGTCAACAATGTTCCTTTCATTGAGTTTAAACAGTACAGCAAAATGGTACTTAGAGAGTGACTCAAACATGACTTAGACCTTGTTTTTGAAAAACTGTTTATTTCTGTATTACATGATTGCAACTTGCTGAAAAGTGTCAACAATGTTTCTATCATCGAGTTTAAACAGTACAGCAAAAATTGAAAATACATAGTGCATCAAACATGATTTAGACCTTGTTTGTGAGAAACTCTTTATTTCTGTATTTCATGATTGCAACTTGCTGAAAAGTGTCAACAATGTTCCTTTCATCGAGCTTAAACAGTACAGCAAAATGGTTCTTACAGAGTGACTCAAACATGACTTAGACCTTGTTTTTGAAAAACGGTTTATTTCTGTATTACAACTTGCTGAAAAGTGTCAACAGTGTTTCTATCATCCTGATTAAGCTGTACAGCAAAATTGTACTTACATGACTTAGACCTTGTTTGTGAAAAACTGTTTATTTCTGTATTTCATGATTGAAACTTGCTGAAAAGTGTCAACAATGTTCCTTTCATTGAGTTTAAACAGTACAGCAAAATGGTACTTAGAGAGTGACTCAAACATGACTTAGACCTTGTTTTTGAAAAACTGTTTATTTCTGTATTACATGATTGCAACTTGCTGAAAAGTGTCAACAATGTTTCTATCATCGAGTTTAAACAGTACAGCAAAAATTGAAAATACATAATGCATCAAACATGATTTAGACCTTGTTTGTGAGAAACTCTTTATTTCTGTATTTCATGATTGCAACTTGCTGAAAAGTGTCAACAATGTTCCTTTCATCGAGCTTAAACAGTACAGCAAAATGGTTCTTACAGAGTGACTCAAACATGACTTAGACCTTGTTTTTGAAAAACGGTTTATTTCTGTATTACAACTTGCTGAAAAGTGTCAACAGTGTTTCTATCATCCTGATTAAGCTGTACAGCAAAATTGTACTTACATGACTTAGACCTTGTTTGTGAAAAACTGTTTTTTTCTGTATTTCATGATTGCAACTTGCTGAAAAGTGTCAACAATGTTCCTTTCATTGAGTTTAAACAGTACAGCAAAATGGTACTTAGAGAGTGACTCAAACATGACTTAGACCTTGTTTTTGAAAAACTGTTTATTTCTGTATTACATGATTGCAACTTGCTGAAAAGTGTCAACAATGTTTCTATCATCGAGTTTAAACAGTACAGCAAAAATTGAAAATACATAGTGCATCAAACATGATTTAGACCTTGTTTGTGAGAAACTCTTTATTTCTGTATTTCATGATTGCAACTTGCTGAAAATTGTCAACAATGTTCCTTTCATTGAGTTTAAACAGTACAGCCAAATGGTACTTAGAGAGTGACTCAAACATGACTTAGACCTTGTTTTTGAAAAACTGTTTATTTCTGTATTACATGATTGCAACTGGCTGAAAAGTGTCAACAATGTTCCTTTCATCGAGTTTAAACAGTACAGCAAAAATGGAACTTACAGAGTGCATCAAACATGATTTAGACCTTGTTTGTGAAAAATTGTTTTTTCTGTATTTCATGATTGCAACTTGCTGAAAAGTGTCAACAATGTTCCTTTCATCGAGCTTAAACAGTACAGCAAAATGGTTCTTACAGAGTGACTCAAACATGACTTAGACCTTGTTTTTGAAAAACGGTTTATTTCTGTATTACAACTTGCTGAAAAGTGTCAACAGTGTTTCTATCATCCTGATTAAGCTGTACAGCAAAATTGTACTTACATGACTTAGACCTTGTTTGTGAAAAACTGTTTTTTCTGTATTTCATGATTGCAACTTGCTGAAAAGTGTCAACAATGTTCCTTTCATTGAGTTTAAACAGTACAGCAAAATGGTACTTAGAGAGTGACTCAAACATGACTTAGACCTTGTTTTTGAAAAACTGTTTATTTCTGTATTACATGATTGCAACTTGCTGAAAAGTGTCAACAATGTTTCTATCAT
The DNA here is from genome assembly GCF_905237065.1 of Salmo salar. Lineage (NCBI taxonomy): Eukaryota > Metazoa > Chordata > Actinopteri > Salmoniformes > Salmonidae > Salmo > Salmo salar. The sequence goes on from NW_025547366.1 coordinate 62,611, forward strand.
CGAGTTTAAACAGTACAGCAAAAATTGAAAATACATAGTGCATCAAACATGATTTAGACCTTGTTTGTGAGAAACTCTTTATTTCTGTATTTCATGATTGCAACTTGCTGAAAATTGTCAACAATGTTCCTTTCATTGAGTTTAAACAGTACAGCAAAAATGGAACTTACAGAGTGCATCAAACATGATTTAGACCTTGTTTGTGAAAAATTGTTTTTTTTCTGTATTTCATGATTGCAACTTGCTGAAAAGTGTCAACAATGTTCCTTTCATCGAGCTTAAACAGTACAGCAAAATGGTTCTTACAGAGTGACTCAAACATGACTTAGACCTTGTTTTTGAAAAACTGTTTATTTCTGTATTACAACTTGCTGAAAAGTGTCAACAGTGTTTCTATCATCCTGATTAAGCTGTACAGCAAAATTGTACTTACATGACTTAGACCTTGTTTGTGAAAAACTGTTTATTTCTGTATTTCATGATTGCAACTTGCTGAAAAGTGTCAACAATGTTCCTTTCATTGAGTTTAAACAGTACAGCAAAATGGTACTTAGAGAGTGACTCAAACATGACTTAGACCTTGTTTTTGAAAAACTCTTTATTTCTGTATTACATGATTGCAACTTGCAGAAAAGTGTCAACAATGTTTCTATCATCGAGTGTAAACAGTACAGCAAAAATTGAAAATACATAGTGCATCAAACATGATTTAGACCTTGTTTGTGAGAAACTCTTTATTTCTGTATTTCATGATTGCAACTTGCTGAAAAGTGTCAACAATGTTCCTTTCATCGAGCTTAAACAGTACAGCAAAATGGTTCTTACAGAGTGACTCAAACATGACTTAGACCTTGTTTTTGAAAAACGGTTTATTTCTGTATTACAACTTGCTGAAAAGTGTCAACAGTGTTTCTATCATCCTGATTAAGCTGTACAGCAAAATTGTACTTACATGACTTAGACCTTGTTTGTGAAAAACTGTTTGTTTCTGTATTTCATGATTGCAACTTGCTGAAAAGTGTCAACAATGTTCCTTTCATCGAGCTTAAACAGTACAGCAAAATGGTTCTTACAGAGTGACTCAAACATGACTTAGACCTTGTTTTTGAAAAACTGTTTATTTCTGTATTACAACTTGCTGAAAAGTGTCAACAGTGTTTCTATCATCCTGATTAAGCTGTACAGCAAAATTGTACTTACATGACTTAGACCTTGTTTGTGAAAAACTGTTTTTTTCTGTATTTCATGATTGCAACTTGCTGAAAAGTGTCAACAATGTTCCTTTCATTGAGTTTAAACAGTACAGCAAAATGGTACTTAGAGAGTGACTCAAACATGACTTAGACCTTGTTTTTGAAAAACTGTTTATTTCTGTATTACATGATTGCAACTTGCTGAAAAGTGTCAACAATGTTTCTATCATCGAGTTTAAACAGTACAGCAAAAATTGAAAATACATAGTGCATCAAACATGATTTAGACCTTGTTTGTGAGAAACTCTTTATTTCTGTATTTCATGATTGCAACTTGCTGAAAATTGTCAACAATGTTCCTTTCATTGAGTTTAAACAGTACAGCCAAATGGTACTTAGAGAGTGACTCAAACATGACTTAGACCTTGTTTTTGAAAAACTGTTTATTTCTGTATTACATGATTGCAACTGGCTGAAAAGTGTCAACAATGTTCCTTTCATCGAGTTTAAACAGTACAGCAAAAATGGAACTTACAGAGTGCATCAAACATGATTTAGACCTTGTTTGTGAAAAATTGTTTTTTTCTGTATTTCATGATTGCAACTTGCTGAAAAGTGTCAACAATGTTCCTTTCATCGAGCTTAAACAGTACAGCAAAATGGTTCTTACAGAGTGACTCAAACATGACTTAGACCTTGTTTTTGAAAAACTGTTTATTTCTGTATTACAACTTGCTGAAAAGTGTCAACAGTGTTTCTATCATCCTGATTAAGCTGTACAGCAAAATTGTACTTACATGACTTAGACCTTGTTTGTGAAAAACTGTTTATTTCTGTATTTCATGATTGCAACTTGCTGAAAAGTGTCAACAATGTTCCTTTCATTGAGTTTAAACAGTACAGCAAAATGGTACTTAGAGAGTGACTCAAACATGACTTAGACCTTGTTTTTGAAAAACTGTTTATTTCTGTATTACATGATTGCAACTTGCTGAAAAGTGTCAACAATGTTTCTATCATCGAGTTTAAACAGTACAGCAAAAATTGAAAATACATAGTGCATCAAACATGATTTAGACCTTGTTTGTGAGAAACTCTTTATTTCTGTATTTCATGATTGCAACTTGCTGAAAAATGTCAACAATGTTCCTTTCATCGAGCTTAAACAGTACAGCAAAATGGTTCTTACAGAGTGACTCAAACATGACTTAGACCTTGTTTTTGAAAAACTGTTTATTTCTGTATTACAACTTGCTGAAAAGTGTCAACAGTGTTTCTATCATCCTGATTAAGCTGTACAGCAAAATTGTACTTACATGACTTAGACCTTGTTTGTGAAAAACTGTTTATTTCTGTATTTCATGATTGCAACTTGCTGAAAAGTGTCAACAATGTTCCTTTCATTGAGTTTAAACAGTACAGCAAAATGGTACTTAGAGAGTGACTCAAACATGACTTAGACCTTGTTTTTGAAAAACTGTTTATTTCTGTATTACATGATTGCAACTTGCTGAAAAGTGTCAACAATGTTTCTATCATCGAGTTTAAACAGTACAGCAAAAATTGAAAATACATAGTGCATCAAACATGATTTAGACCTTGTTTGTGAGAAACTCTTTATTTCTGTATTTCATGATTGCAACTTGCTGAAAATGTCAACAATGTTCCTTTCATCGAGCTTAAACAGTACAGCAAAATGGTTCTTACAGAGTGACTCAAACATGACTTAGACCTTGTTTTTGAAAAACGGTTTATTTCTGTATTACAACTTGCTGAAAAGTGTCAACAGTGTTTCTATCATCCTGATTAAGCTGTACAGCAAAATTGTACTTACATGACTTAGACCTTGTTTGTGAAAAACTGTTTATTTCTGTATTTCATGATTGCAACTTGCTGAAAAGTGTCAACAATGTTCCTTTCATCGAGCTTAAACAGTACAGCAAAATGGTTCTTACAGAGTGACTCAAACATGACTTAGACCTTGTTTTTGAAAAACTGTTTATTTCTGTATTACAACTTGCTGAAAAGTGTCAACAGTATTTCTATCATCCTGATTAAGCTGTACAGCAAAATTGTACTTACATGACTTAGACCTTGTTTGTGAAAAACTATTTATTTCTGTATTTCATGATTGCAACTTGCTGAAAAGTGTCAACAAAGTTCCTTTCATCGAGTTTAAACAGTACAGCAAAATGGTACTTACAGAGTGACTCAAACTTGACTTAGACCTTGTTTTTGAAAAACTGTTTATTTCTGTATTACATGATTGCAACTTGCTGAAAAGTGTCAACAGTGTTCCTATCATCCTGATTAATCAGTACAGCAAAAATGGAACTTACAGAGTGCACTAAACATGAATTAGACCTTGTTTGTGAAAAACTATTTATTTCTGTATTTCATGATTGCAACTTGCTGAAAAGTGTCAACAATGTTCCTTTCATCGAGTTTAAACAGTACAGCAAAAATGAAACTTACAGAGTGCATCAAACATGATTTAGACCTTGTTTGTGAAAAATTGTTTTTTCTGTATTTCATGATTGCAACTTGCTGAAAAGTGTCAACAATGTTCCTTTCATCGAGCTTAAACAGTACAGCAAAATGGTTCTTACAGAGTGACTCAAACATGACTTAGACCTTGTTTTTGAAAAACGGTTTATTTCTGTATTACAACTTGCTGAAAAGTGTCAACAGTGTTTCTATCATCCTGATTAAGCTGTACAGCAAAATTGTACTTACATGACTTAGACCTTGTTTGTGAAAAACTGTTTTTTTCTGTATTTCATGATTGCAACTTGCTGAAAAGTGTCAACAATGTTCCTTTCATTGAGTTTAAACAGTACAGCAAAATGGTACTTAGAGAGTGACTCAAACATGACTTAGACCTTGTTTTTGAAAAACTGTTTATTTCTGTATTACATGATTGCAACTTGCTGAAAAGTGTCAACAATGTTTCTATCATCGAGTTTAAACAGTACAGCAAAAATTGAAAATACATAGTGCATCAAACATGATTTAGACCTTGTTTGTGAGAAACTCTTTATTTCTGTATTTCATGATTGCAACTTGCTGAAAATTGTCAACAATGTTCCTTTCATTGAGTTTAAACAGTACAGCAAAAATGGAACTTACAGAGTGCATCAAACATGATTTAGACCTTGTTTGTGAAAAATTGTTTTTTTCTGTATTTCATGATTGCAACTTGCTGAAAAGTGTCAACAATGTTCCTTTCATCGAGCTTAAACAGTACAGCAAAATGGTTCTTACAGAGTGACTCAAACATGATTTAGACCTTGTTTTTGAAAAACTGTTTATTTCTGTATTACAACTTGCTGAAAAGTGTCAACAGTGTTTCTATCATCCTGATTAGGCTGTACAGCAAAATTGTACTTACATGACTTAGACCTTGTTTGTGAAAAACTGTTTATTTCTGTATTTCATGATTGCAACTTGCTGAAAAGTGTCAACAATGTTCCTTTCATTGAGTTTAAACAGTACAGCAAAATGGTACTTAGAGAGTGACTCAAACATGACTTAGACCTTGTTTTTGAAAAACTGTTTATTTCTGTATTACATGATTGCAACTTGCTGAAAAGTGTCAACAATGTTTCTATCATCGAGTTTAAACAGTACTTCAAAATGGTACTTAGAGAGTGACTCAAACATGACTTAGACCTTGTTTTTGAAAAACTGTTTATTTCTGTATTACATGATGGCATCTTGCTGAAAAGTGTCAACAATGTTTCTATCATCGAGTTTAAACAGTACAGCAAAAAATTGAAAATACATAGTGCATCAAACATGATTTAGACCTTGTTTGTGAGAAACTCTTTATTTCTGTATTTCATGATTGCAACTTGCTGAAAATTGTCAACAATGTTCCTTTCATTGAGTTTAAACAGTACAGCCAAATGGTACTTAGAGAGTGACTCAAACATGACTTAGACCTTGTTTTTGAAAAACTGTTTATTTCTGTATTACATGATTGCAACTTGCTGAAAAGTGTCAACAATGTTCCTTTCATCGAGTTTAAACAGTACAGCAAAATGGTACTTACAGAGTGACTCAAACATGACTTCGACCTTGTTTTTGAAAAACTATTTATTTCTGTATTACATGATTGCAACTTGCTGAAAAGTGTCAACAGTACAGTGTTCCTATCATTCTGATTAAGCAGTACAGCAAAAATGGTACTTACAGAGTGCATCAAACATGATTTAGACCTTGTTTGTGAAAAACTATTTATTTCTGTATTTCATGATTGCAACTTGCTGAAACGTGTCAACAGTGTTCCTATCATCCTGATTAATCAGTACAGCAAAAATGGAACTTACAGAGTGCATCAAACATGATTTAGACCTTGTTTGTGAAAAACTATTTATTTCTGTTTTTCATGATTGCAACTTGCTGAAAAGTGTCTACAATGTTCCTTTCATCGAGTTTAAACAGTACAGCAAAATGGTACTTGCAGAGTGACTCAAACATGACTTAGACCTTGTTTTTGAAAAACTGTTTATTTCTGTATTACATGATTGCAACTTGCTGAAAAGTGTCAACAGTGTTCCTATCATCCTGATTAAGCCATACAGCAAAAATGGAACTTACAGAGTGCACTAAACCTGACTTAGACCTTGTTTTTGAAAAAGAATTGAATTCTGTATTTCATGATTGCAACTTGCTTAAAAGTCTCAACAATGTTCCTTTTATCGAGTTTAAACAGTACAGCAAAATTGTACTTACAGAGTGACTCAAACATGACTTAGACCTTGTTTTTGAAAAACTGTTTATTTCTGTGTTTCATGATTGCAACTTGCTGAAAAGTGTTAACAGGGTTCCTTTCATCGAGTTTAAAAAGTACAGCAAAATGGTACTTACAGAGTGACCTTGTTTTTGAAAAACGGTTTATTTCTGTATTTCATGATTGCAACTTGCTGAAAAGTGTCAACAGTGTTCCTTTCATCGAGTTTAAACAGTACAGCAAATGGTACTTACAGAGTGACTCAAACATGACTTAGACCTTGTTTTTGAAAAACGGTTTATTTCTGTATTACATGATTGCATCTTGCTGAAAAGTGTCAACAATGTTCCTTTCATCGAGTTTAAACAGTACAGCAAAAATGGATCTTACAGAGTGCATCAAACATGATTTAGACCTTGTTTGTGAAAAATTGTTTTTTCTGTATTTCATGATTGCAACTTGCTGAAAAGTGTCAACAATGTTCCTTTCATCGAGCTTAAACAGTACAGCAAAATGGTTCTTACAGAGTGACTCAAACATGATTTAGACCTTGTTTTTGAAAAACTGTTTATTTCTGTATTACAACTTGCTGAAAAGTGTCAACAGTGTTTCTATCATCCTGATTAGGCTGTACAGCAAAATTGTACTTACATGACTTAGACCTTGTTTGTGAAAAACTGTTTATTTCTGTATTTCATGATTGCAACTTGCTGAAAAGTGTCAACAATGTTCCTTTCATTGAGTTTAAACAGTACAGCAAAATGGTACTTAGAGAGTGACTCAAACATGACTTAGACCTTGTTTTTGAAAAACTGTTTATTTCTGTATTACATGATTGCAACTTGCTGAAAAGTGTCAACAATGTTTCTATCATCGAGTTTAAACAGTACTTCAAAATGGTACTTAGAGAGTGACTCAAACATGACTTAGACCTTGTTTTTGAAAAACTGTTTATTTCTGTATTACATGATGGCATCTTGCTGAAAAGTGTCAACAATGTTTCTATCATCGAGTTTAAACAGTACAGCAAAAATTGAAAATACATAGTGCATCAAACATGATTTAGACCTTGTTTGTGAGAAACTCTTTATTTCTGTATTTCATGATTGCAACTTGCTGAAAATTGTCAACAATGTTCCTTTCATTGAGTTTAAACAGTACAGCCAAATGGTACTTAGAGAGTGACTCAAACATGACTTAGACCTTGTTTTTGAAAAACTGTTTATTTCTGTATTACATGATTGCAACTTGCTGAAAAGTGTCAACAATGTTCCTTTCATCGAGTTTAAACAGTACAGCAAAATGGTACTTACAGAGTGACTCAAACATGACTTCGACCTTGTTTTTGAAAAACTATTTATTTCTGTATTACATGATTGCAACTTGCTGAAAAGTGTCAACAGTACAGTGTTCCTATCATTCTGATTAAGCAGTACAGCAAAAATGGTACTTACAGAGTGCATCAAACATGATTTAGACCTTGTTTGTGAAAAACTATTTATTTCTGTATTTCATGATTGCAACTTGCTGAAACGTGTCAACAGTGTTCCTATCATCCTGATTAATCAGTACAGCAAAAATGGAACTTACAGAGTGCATCAAACATGATTTAGACCTTGTTTGTGAAAAACTATTTATTTCTGTTTTTCATGATTGCAACTTGCTGAAAAGTGTCTACAATGTTCCTTTCATCGAGTTTAAACAGTACAGCAAAATGGTACTTGCAGAGTGACTCAAACATGACTTAGACCTTGTTTTTGAAAAACTGTTTATTTCTGTATTACATGATTGCAACTTGCTGAAAAGTGTCAACAGTGTTCCTATCATCCTGATTAAGCCATACAGCAAAAATGGAACTTACAGAGTGCACTAAACCTGACTTAGACCTTGTTTTTGAAAAAGAATTGAATTCTGTATTTCATGATTGCAACTTGCTTAAAAGTCTCAACAATGTTCCTTTTATCGAGTTTAAACAGTACAGCAAAATTGTACTTACAGAGTGACTCAAACATGACTTAGACCTTGTTTTTGAAAAACTGTTTATTTCTGTGTTTCATGATTGCAACTTGCTGAAAAGTGTTAACAGGGTTCCTTTCATCGAGTTTAAAAGTACAGCAAAATGGTACTTACAGAGTGACCTTGTTTTTGAAAAACGGTTTATTTCTGTATTTCATGATTGCAACTTGCTGAAAAGTGTCAACAGTGTTCCTTTCATCGAGTTTAAACAGTACAGCAAATGGTACTTACAGAGTGACTCAAACATGACTTAGACCTTGTTTTTGAAAAACGGTTTATTTCTGTATTACATGATTGCATCTTGCTGAAAAGTGTCAACAATGTTCCTTTCATCGAGTTTAAACAGTACAGCAAAAATGGATCTTACAGAGTGCATCAAACATGATTTAGACCTTGTTTGTGAAAAATTGTTTTTTCTGTATTTCATGATTGCAACTTGCTGAAAAGTGTCAACAATGTTCCTTTCATCGAGCTTAAACAGTACAGCAAAATGGTTCTTACAGAGTGACTCAAACATGATTTAGACCTTGTTTTTGAAAAACTGTTTATTTCTGTATTACAACTTGCTGAAAAGTGTCAACAGTGTTTCTATCATCCTGATTAGGCTGTACAGCAAAATTGTACTTACATGACTTAGACCTTGTTTGTGAAAAACTGTTTATTTCTGTATTTCATGATTGCAACTTGCTGAAAAGTGTCAACAATGTTCCTTTCATTGAGTTTAAACAGTACAGCAAAATGGTACTTAGAGAGTGACTCAAACATGACTTAGACCTTGTTTTTGAAAAACTGTTTATTTCTGTATTACATGATTGCAACTTGCTGAAAAGTGTCAACAATGTTTCTATCATCGAGTTTAAACAGTACTTCAAAATGGTACTTAGAGAGTGACTCAAACATGACTTAGACCTTGTTTTTGAAAAACTGTTTATTTCTGTATTACATGATGGCATCTTGCTGAAAAGTGTCAACAATGTTTCTATCATCGAGTTTAAACAGTACAGCAAAAATTGAAAATACATAGTGCATCAAACATGATTTAGACCTTGTTTGTGAGAAACTCTTTATTTCTGTATTTCATGATTGCAACTTGCTGAAAATTGTCAACAATGTTCCTTTCATTGAGTTTAAACAGTACAGCCAAATGGTACTTAGAGAGTGACTCAAACATGACTTAGACCTTGTTTTTGAAAAACTGTTTATTTCTGTATTACATGATTGCAACTTGCTGAAAAGTGTCAACAATGTTCCTTTCATCGAGTTTAAACAGTACAGCAAAATGGTACTTACAGAGTGACTCAAACATGACTTCGACCTTGTTTTTGAAAAACTATTTATTTCTGTATTACATGATTGCAACTTGCTGAAAAGTGTCAACAGTACAGTGTTCCTATCATTCTGATTAAGCAGTACAGCAAAAATGGTACTTACAGAGTGCATCAAACATGATTTAGACCTTGTTTGTGAAAAACTATTTATTTCTGTATTTCATGATTGCAACTTGCTGAAACGTGTCAACAGTGTTCCTATCATCCTGATTAATCAGTACAGCAAAAATGGAACTTACAGAGTGCATCAAACATGATTTAGACCTTGTTTGTGAAAAACTATTTATTTCTGTTTTTCATGATTGCAACTTGCTGAAAAGTGTCTACAATGTTCCTTTCATCGAGTTTAAACAGTACAGCAAAATGGTACTTGCAGAGTGACTCAAACATGACTTAGACCTTGTTTTTGAAAAACTGTTTATTTCTGTATTACATGATTGCAACTTGCTGAAAAGTGTCAACAGTGTTCCTATCATCCTGATTAAGCCATACAGCAAAAATGGAACTTACAGAGTGCACTAAACCTGACTTAGACCTTGTTTTTGAAAAAGAATTGAATTCTGTATTTCATGATTGCAACTTGCTTAAAAGTCTCAACAATGTTCCTTTTATCGAGTTTAAACAGTACAGCAAAATTGTACTTACAGAGTGACTCAAACATGACTTAGACCTTGTTTTTGAAAAACTGTTTATTTCTGTGTTTCATGATTGCAACTTGCTGAAAAGTGTTAACAGGGTTCCTTTCATCGAGTTTAAAAAGTACAGCAAAATGGTACTTACAGAGTGACCTTGTTTTTGAAAAACGGTTTATTTCTGTATTTCATGATTGCAACTTGCTGAAAAGTGTCAACAGTGTTCCTTTCATCGAGTTTAAACAGTACAGCAAATGGTACTTACAGAGTGACTCAAACATGACTTAGACCTTGTTTTTGAAAAACGGTTTATTTCTGTATTACATGATTGCATCTTGCTGAAAAGTGTCAACAATGTTCCTTTCATCGAGTTTAAACAGTACAGCAAAAATGGATCTTACAGAGTGCATCAAACATGATTTAGACCTTGTTTGTGAAAAATTGTTTTTTTCTGTATTTCATGATTGCAACTTGCTGAAAAGTGTCAACAATGTTCCTTTCATCGAGCTTAAACAGTACAGCAAAATGGTTCTTACAGAGTGACTCAAACATGATTTAGACCTTGTTTTTGAAAAACTGTTTATTTCTGTATTACAACTTGCTGAAAAGTGTCAACAGTGTTTCTATCATCCTGATTAGGCTGTACAGCAAAATTGTACTTACATGACTTAGACCTTGTTTGTGAAAAACTGTTTATTTCTGTATTTCATGATTGCAACTTGCTGAAAAGTGTCAACAATGTTCCTTTCATTGAGTTTAAACAGTACAGCAAAATGGTACTTAGAGAGTGACTCAAACATGACTTAGACCTTGTTTTTGAAAAACTGTTTATTTCTGTATTACATGATTGCAACTTGCTGAAAAGTGTCAACAATGTTTCTATCATCGAGTTTAAACAGTACTTCAAAATGGTACTTAGAGAGTGACTCAAACATGACTTAGACCTTGTTTTTGAAAAACTGTTTATTTCTGTATTACATGATGGCATCTTGCTGAAAAGTGTCAACAATGTTTCTATCATCGAGTTTAAACAGTACAGCAAAAATTGAAAATACATAGTGCATCAAACATGATTTAGACCTTGTTTGTGAGAAACTCTTTATTTCTGTATTTCATGATTGCAACTTGCTGAAAATTGTCAAAAATGTTCCTTTCATTGAGTTTAAACAGTACAGCCAAATGGTACTTAGAGAGTGACTCAAACATGACTTAGACCTTGTTTTTGAAAAACTGTTTATTTCTGTATTACATGATTGCAACTTGCTGAAAAGTGTCAACAATGTTCCTTTCATCGAGTTTAAACAGTACAGCAAAATGGTACTTACAGAGTGACTCAAACATGACTTCGACCTTGTTTTTGAAAAACTATTTATTTCTGTATTACATGATTGCAACTTGCTGAAAAGTGTCAACAGTACAGTGTTCCTATCATTCTGATTAAGCAGTACAGCAAAAATGGTACTTACAGAGTGCATCAAACATGATTTAGACCTTGTTTGTGAAAAACTATTTATTTCTGTATTTCATGATTGCAACTTGCTGAAACGTGTCAACAGTGTTCCTATCATCCTGATTAATCAGTACAGCAAAAATGGAACTTACAGAGTGCATCAAACATGATTTAGACCTTGTTTGTGAAAAACTATTTATTTCTGTTTTTCATGATTGCAACTTGCTGAAAAGTGTCTACAATGTTCCTTTCATCGAGTTTAAACAGTACAGCAAAATGGTACTTGCAGAGTGACTCAAACATGACTTAGACCTTGTTTTTGAAAAACTGTTTATTTCTGTATTACATGATTGCAACTTGCTGAAAAGTGTCAACAGTGTTCCTATCATCCTGATTAAGCCATACAGCAAAAATGGAACTTACAGAGTGCACTAAACCTGACTTAGACCTTGTTTTTGAAAAAAAATTGAATTCTGTATTTCATGATTGCAACTTGCTTAAAAGTCTCAACAATGTTCCTTTTATCGAGTTTAAACAGTACAGCAAAATTGTACTTACAGAGTGACTCAAACATGACTTAGACCTTGTTTTTGAAAAACTGTTTATTTCTGTGTTTCATGATTGCACCTTGCTGAAAAGTGTTAACAGGGTTCCTTTCATCGAGTTTAAACAGTACAGCAAAATGGTACTTACAGAGTGACCTTGTTTTTGAAAAACGGTTTATTTCTGTATTTCATGATTGCAACTTGCTGAAAAGTGTCAACAGTGTTCCTTTCATCGAGTTTAAACAGTACAGCAAATGGTACTTACAGAGTGACTCAAACATGACTTAGACCTTGTTTTTGAAAAACTGTTTATTTCTGTGTTTCATGATTGCAACTTACTGAAAAGTGTTAACAGGGTTCCTTTCATCGAGTTTAAACAGTACAGCAAAATGGTACTTAGAGAGTGACTCAAACATGACTTAGACCTTGTTTTTAAAAAACTGTTTATTTCTGTATTACATGATTGCATCTTGCTGAAAAGTGTCAACAATGTTCCTTTCATCGAGTTTAAACAGTACAGCAAAAATGGAACTTACAGAGTGCATCAAACATGATTTAGACCTTGTTTGTGAAAAATTGTTTTTTCTGTATTTCATGATTGCAACTTGCTGAAAAGTGTCAACAATGTTCCTTTCATTGAGTTTAAACAGTACAGCAAAATGGTACTTAGAGAGTGACTCAAACATGACTTAGACCTTGTTTTTGAAAAACTGTTTATTTCTGTATTACATGATTGCAACTTGCTGAAAAGTGTCAACAATGTTCCTTTCATCGAGTTTAAACAGTACAGCAAAAATGGAACTTACAGAGTGCATCAAACATGATTTAGACCTTGTTTGTGAAAAATGTTTTTTTTCTGTATTTCATGATTGCAACTTGCTGAAAAGTGTCAACAATGTTCCTTTCATCGAGCTTAAACAGTACAGCAAAATGGTTCTTACAGAGTGACTCAAACATGACTTAGACCTTGTTTTTGAAAAACTGTTTATTTCTGTATTACAACTTGCTGAAAAGTGTCAACAGTGTTTCTATCATCCTGATTAAGCTGTACAGCAAAATTGTACTTACATGACTTAGACCTTGTTTGTGAAAAACGGTTTATTTCTGTATTTCATGATTGCAACTTGCTGAAAAGTGTCAACAATGTTCCTTTCATTGAGTTTAAACAGTACAGCAAAATGGTACTTAGAGAGTGACTCAAACATGACTTAGACCTTGTTTTTGAAAAACTGTTTATTTCTGTGTTTCATGATTGCAACTTGCTGAAAAGTGTTAACAGGGTTCCTTTCATCGAGTTTAAACAGTACAGCAAAATGGTACTTACAGAGTGACCTTGTTTTTGAAAAACGGTTTATTTCTGTATTTCATGATTGCAACTTGCTGAAAAGTGTCAACAGTGTTCCTTTCATCGAGTTTAAACAGTACAGCAAATGGTACTTACAGAGTGACTCAAACATGACTTAGACCTTGTTTTTGAAAAACTGTTTATTTCTGTGTTTCATGATTGCAACTTGCTGAAAAGTGTTAACAGGGTTCCTTTCATCGAGTTTAAACAGTACAGCAAAATGGTACTTACAGAGTGACCTTGTTTTTGAAAAACGGTTTATTTCTGTATTTCATGATTGCAACTTGCTGAAAAGTGTCAACAGTGTTCCTTTCATCGAGTTTAAACAGTACAGCAAAAATGGAACTTACAGAGTGCATCAAACATGATTTAGACCTTGTTTGTGAAAAATTGTTTTTTCTGTATTACATGATTGCAACTTGCTGAAAAGTGTCAACAGTACAGTGTTCCTATCATTCTGATTAAGCAGTACAGCAAAAATGGTACTTACAGAGTGCATCAAACATGATTTAGACCTTGTTTGTGAAAAACTATTTATTTCTGTATTTCATGATTGCAACTTGCTGAAACGTGTCAACAGTGTTCCTATCATCCTGATTAATCAGTACAGCAAAAATGGAACTTACAGAGTGCATCAAACATGATTTAGACCTTGTTTGTGAAAAACTATTTATTTCTGTTTTTCATGATTGCAACTTGCTGAAAAGTGTCTACAATGTTCCTTTCATCGAGTTTAAACAGTACAGCAAAATGGTACTTGCAGAGTGACTCAAACATGACTTAGACCTTGTTTTTGAAAAACTGTTTATTTCTGTATTACATGATTGCAACTTGCTGAAAAGTGTCAACAGTGTTCCTATCATCCTGATTAAGCCATACAGCAAAAATGGAACTTACAGAGTGCACTAAACCTGACTTAGACCTTGTTTTTGAAAAAAAATTGAATTCTGTATTTCATGATTGCAACTTGCTTAAAAGTCTCAACAATGTTCCTTTTATCGAGTTTAAACAGTACAGCAAAATTGTACTTACAGAGTGACTCAAACATGACTTAGACCTTGTTTTTGAAAAACTGTTTATTTCTGTGTTTCATGATTGCACCTTGCTGAAAAGTGTTAACAGGGTTCCTTTCATCGAGTTTAAACAGTACAGCAAAATGGTACTTACAGAGTGACCTTGTTTTTGAAAAACGGTTTATTTCTGTATTTCATGATTGCAACTTGCTGAAAAGTGTCAACAGTGTTCCTTTCATCGAGTTTAAACAGTACAGCAAATGGTACTTACAGAGTGACTCAAACATGACTTAGACCTTGTTTTTGAAAAACTGTTTATTTCTGTGTTTCATGATTGCAACTTACTGAAAAGTGTTAACAGGGTTCCTTTCATCGAGTTTAAACAGTACAGCAAAATGGTACTTAGAGAGTGACTCAAACATGACTTAGACCTTGTTTTTAAAAAACTGTTTATTTCTGTATTACATGATTGCATCTTGCTGAAAAGTGTCAACAATGTTCCTTTCATCGAGTTTAAACAGTACAGCAAAAATGGAACTTACAGAGTGCATCAAACATGATTTAGACCTTGTTTGTGAAAAATTGTTTTTTTCTGTATTTCATGATTGCAACTTGCTGAAAAGTGTCAACAATGTTCCTTTCATCGAGCTTAAACAGTACAGCAAAATGGTTCTTACAGAGTGACTCAAACATGATTTAGACCTTGTTTTTGAAAAACTGTTTATTTCTGTATTACAACTTGCTGAAAAGTGTCAACAGTGTTTCTATCATCCTGATTAGGCTGTACAGCAAAATTTTACTTACATGACAGACCTTGTTTGTGAAAAACTGTTTATTTCTGTATTTCATGATTGCAACTTGCTGAAAAGTGTCAACAATGTTCCTTTCATTGAGTTTAAACAGTACAGCAAAATGGTACTTAGAGAGTGACTCAAACATGACTTAGACCTTGTTTTTGAAAAACTGTTTATTTCTGTATTACATGATTGCAACTTGCTGAAAAGTGTCAACAATGTTTCTATCATCGAGTTTAAACAGTACTTCAAAATGGTACTTAGAGAGTGACTCAAACATGACTTAGACCTTGTTTTTGAAAAACTGTTTATTTCTGTATTTACATGATGGCATCTTGCTGAAAAGTGTCAACAATGTTTCTATCATCGAGTTTAAACAGTACAGCAAAAATTGAAAATACATAGTGCATCAAACATGATTTAGACCTTGTTTGTGAGAAACTCTTTATTTCTGTATTTCATGATTGCAACTTGCTGAAAATTGTCAACAATGTTCCTTTCATTGAGTTTAAACAGTACAGCCAAATGGTACTTAGAGAGTGACTCAAACATGACTTAGACCTTGTTTTTGAAAAACTGTTTATTTCTGTATTACATGATTGCAACTTGCTGAAAAGTGTCAACAATGTTCCTTTCATCGAGTTTAAACAGTACAGCAAAAATGGAACTTACAGAGTGCATCAAACATGATTTAGACCTTGTTTGTGAAAAATGTTTTTTTTCTGTATTTCATGATTGCAACTTGCTGAAAAGTGTCAACAATGTTCCTTTCATCGAGCTTAAACAGTACAGCAAAATGGTTCTTACAGAGTGACTCAAACATGACTTAGACCTTGTTTTTGAAAAACTGTTTATTTCTGTATTACAACTTGCTGAAAAGTGTCAACAGTGTTTCTATCATCCTGATTAAGCTGTACAGCAAAATTGTACTTACATGACTTAGACCTTGTTTGTGAAAAACGGTTTATTTCTGTATTTCATGATTGCAACTTGCTGAAAAGTGTCAACAATGTTCCTTTCATTGAGTTTAAACAGTACAGCAAAATGGTACTTAGAGAGTGACTCAAACATGACTTAGACCTTGTTTTTGAAAAACTGTTTATTTCTGTGTTTCATGATTGCAACTTGCTGAAAAGTGTTAACAGGGTTCCTTTCATCGAGTTTAAACAGTACAGCAAAATGGTACTTACAGAGTGACCTTGTTTTTGAAAAACGGTTTATTTCTGTATTTCATGATTGCAACTTGCTGAAAAGTGTCAACAGTGTTCCTTTCATCGAGTTTAAACAGTACAGCAAATGGTACTTACAGAGTGACTCAAACATGACTTAGACCTTGTTTTTGAAAAACTGTTTATTTCTGTGTTTCATGATTGCAACTTGCTGAAAAGTGTTAACAGGGTTCCTTTCATCGAGTTTAAACAGTACAGCAAAATGGTACTTACAGAGTGACCTTGTTTTTGAAAAACGGTTTATTTCTGTATTTCATGATTGCAACTTGCTGAAAAGTGTCAACAGTGTTCCTTTCATCGAGTTTAAACAGTACAGCAAAAATGGAACTTACAGAGTGCATCAAACATGATTTAGACCTTGTTTGTGAAAAATTGTTTTTTCTGTATTACATGATTGCAACTTGCTGAAAAGTGTCAACAGTACAGTGTTCCTATCATTCTGATTAAGCAGTACAGCAAAAATGGTACTTACAGAGTGCATCAAACATGATTTAGACCTTGTTTGTGAAAAACTATTTATTTCTGTATTTCATGATTGCAACTTGCTGAAACGTGTCAACAGTGTTCCTATCATCCTGATTAATCAGTACAGCAAAAATGGAACTTACAGAGTGCATCAAACATGATTTAGACCTTGTTTGTGAAAAACTATTTATTTCTGTTTTTCATGATTGCAACTTGCTGAAAAGTGTCTACAATGTTCCTTTCATCGAGTTTAAACAGTACAGCAAAATGGTACTTGCAGAGTGACTCAAACATGACTTAGACCTTGTTTTTGAAAAACTGTTTATTTCTGTATTACATGATTGCAACTTGCTGAAAAGTGTCAACAGTGTTCCTATCATCCTGATTAAGCCATACAGCAAAAATGGAACTTACAGAGTGCACTAAACCTGACTTAGACCTTGTTTTTGAAAAAAAATTGAATTCTGTATTTCATGATTGCAACTTGCTTAAAAGTCTCAACAATGTTCCTTTTATCGAGTTTAAACAGTACAGCAAAATTGTACTTACAGAGTGACTCAAACATGACTTAGACCTTGTTTTTGAAAAACTGTTTATTTCTGTGTTTCATGATTGCACCTTGCTGAAAAGTGTTAACAGGGTTCCTTTCATCGAGTTTAAACAGTACAGCAAAATGGTACTTACAGAGTGACCTTGTTTTTGAAAAACGGTTTATTTCTGTATTTCATGATTGCAACTTGCTGAAAAGTGTCAACAGTGTTCCTTTCATCGAGTTTAAACAGTACAGCAAATGGTACTTACAGAGTGACTCAAACATGACTTAGACCTTGTTTTTGAAAAACTGTTTATTTCTGTGTTTCATGATTGCAACTTACTGAAAAGTGTTAACAGGGTTCCTTTCATCGAGTTTAAACAGTACAGCAAAATGGTACTTAGAGAGTGACTCAAACATGACTTAGACCTTGTTTTTAAAAAACTGTTTATTTCTGTATTACATGATTGCATCTTGCTGAAAAGTGTCAACAATGTTCCTTTCATCGAGTTTAAACAGTACAGCAAAAATGGAACTTACAGAGTGCATCAAACATGATTTAGACCTTGTTTGTGAAAAATTGTTTTTTTCTGTATTTCATGATTGCAACTTGCTGAAAAGTGTCAACAATGTTCCTTTCATTGAGTTTAAACAGTACAGCCAAATGGTACTTAGAGAGTGACTCAAACATGACTTAGACCTTGTTTTTGAAAAACTGTTTATTTCTGTATTACATGATTGCAACTTGCTGAAAAGTGTCAACAATGTTCCTTTCATCGAGTTTAAACAGTACAGCAAAAATGGAACTTACAGAGTGCATCAAACATGATTTAGACCTTGTTTGTGAAAAATGTTTTTTTTCTGTATTTCATGATTGCAACTTGCTGAAAAGTGTCAACAATGTTCCTTTCATCGAGCTTAAACAGTACAGCAAAATGGTTCTTACAGAGTGACTCAAACATGACTTAGACCTTGTTTTTGAAAAACTGTTTATTTCTGTATTACAACTTGCTGAAAAGTGTCAACAGTGTTTCTATCATCCTGATTAAGCTGTACAGCAAAATTGTACTTACATGACTTAGACCTTGTTTGTGAAAAACGGTTTATTTCTGTATTTCATGATTGCAACTTGCTGAAAAGTGTCAACAATGTTCCTTTCATTGAGTTTAAACAGTACAGCAAAATGGTACTTAGAGAGTGACTCAAACATGACTTAGACCTTGTTTTTGAAAAACTGTTTATTTCTGTGTTTCATGATTGCAACTTGCTGAAAAGTGTTAACAGGGTTCCTTTCATCGAGTTTAAACAGTACAGCAAAATGGTACTTACAGAGTGACCTTGTTTTTGAAAAACGGTTTATTTCTGTATTTCATGATTGCAACTTGCTGAAAAGTGTCAACAGTGTTCCTTTCATCGAGTTTAAACAGTACAGCAAATGGTACTTACAGAGTGACTCAAACATGACTTAGACCTTGTTTTTGAAAAACTGTTTATTTCTGTGTTTCATGATTGCAACTTGCTGAAAAGTGTTAACAGGGTTCCTTTCATCGAGTTTAAACAGTACAGCAAAATGGTACTTACAGAGTGACCTTGTTTTTGAAAAACGGTTTATTTCTGTATTTCATGATTGCAACTTGCTGAAAAGTGTCAACAGTGTTCCTTTCATCGAGTTTAAACAGTACAGCAAAAATGGAACTTACAGAGTGCATCAAACATGATTTAGACCTTGTTTGTGAAAAATTGTTTTTTTCTGTATTACATGATTGCAACTTGCTGAAAAGTGTCAACAGTACAGTGTTCCTATCATTCTGATTAAGCAGTACAGCAAAAATGGTACTTACAGAGTGCATCAAACATGATTTAGACCTTGTTTGTGAAAAACTATTTATTTCTGTATTTCATGATTGCAACTTGCTGAAACGTGTCAACAGTGTTCCTATCATCCTGATTAATCAGTACAGCAAAAATGGAACTTACAGAGTGCATCAAACATGATTTAGACCTTGTTTGTGAAAAACTATTTATTTCTGTTTTTCATGATTGCAACTTGCTGAAAAGTGTCTACAATGTTCCTTTCATCGAGTTTAAACAGTACAGCAAAATGGTACTTGCAGAGTGACTCAAACATGACTTAGACCTTGTTTTTGAAAAACTGTTTATTTCTGTATTACATGATTGCAACTTGCTGAAAAGTGTCAACAGTGTTCCTATCATCCTGATTAAGCCATACAGCAAAAATGGAACTTACAGAGTGCACTAAACCTGACTTAGACCTTGTTTTTGAAAAAAAATTGAATTCTGTATTTCATGATTGCAACTTGCTTAAAAGTCTCAACAATGTTCCTTTTATCGAGTTTAAACAGTACAGCAAAATTGTACTTACAGAGTGACTCAAACATGACTTAGACCTTGTTTTTGAAAAACTGTTTATTTCTGTGTTTCATGATTGCACCTTGCTGAAAAGTGTTAACAGGGTTCCTTTCATCGAGTTTAAACAGTACAGCAAAATGGTACTTACAGAGTGACCTTGTTTTTGAAAAACGGTTTATTTCTGTATTTCATGATTGCAACTTGCTGAAAAGTGTCAACAGTGTTCCTTTCATCGAGTTTAAACAGTACAGCAAATGGTACTTACAGAGTGACTCAAACATGACTTAGACCTTGTTTTTGAAAAACTGTTTATTTCTGTGTTTCATGATTGCAACTTACTGAAAAGTGTTAACAGGGTTCCTTTCATCGAGTTTAAACAGTACAGCAAAATGGTACTTAGAGAGTGACTCAAACATGACTTAGACCTTGTTTTTAAAAAACTGTTTATTTCTGTATTACATGATTGCATCTTGCTGAAAAGTGTCAACAATGTTCCTTTCATCGAGTTTAAACAGTACAGCAAAAATGGAACTTACAGAGTGCATCAAACATGATTTAGACCTTGTTTGTGAAAAATTGTTTTTTCTGTATTTCATGATTGCAACTTGCTGAAAAGTGTCAACAATGTTCCTTTCATCGAGCTTAAACAGTACAGCAAAATGGTTCTTACAGAGTGACTCAAACATGATTTAGACCTTGTTTTTGAAAAACTGTTTATTTCTGTATTACAACTTGCTGAAAAGTGTCAACAGTGTTTCTATCATCCTGATTAGGCTGTACAGCAAAATTTTACTTACATGACAGACCTTGTTTGTGAAAAACTGTTTATTTCTGTATTTCATGATTGCAACTTGCTGAAAAGTGTCAACAATGTTCCTTTCATTGAGTTTAAACAGTACAGCAAAATGGTACTTAGAGAGTGACTCAAACATGACTTAGACCTTGTTTTTGAAAAACTGTTTATTTCTGTATTACATGATTGCAACTTGCTGAAAAGTGTCAACAATGTTTCTATCATCGAGTTTAAACAGTACTTCAAAATGGTACTTAGAGAGTGACTCAAACATGACTTAGACCTTGTTTTTGAAAAACTGTTTATTTCTGTATTTACATGATGGCATCTTGCTGAAAAGTGTCAACAATGTTTCTATCATCGAGTTTAAACAGTACAGCAAAAATTGAAAATACATAGTGCATCAAACATGATTTAGACCTTGTTTGTGAGAAACTCTTTATTTCTGTATTTCATGATTGCAACTTGCTGAAAATTGTCAACAATGTTCCTTTCATTGAGTTTAAACAGTACAGCCAAATGGTACTTAGAGAGTGACTCAAACATGACTTAGACCTTGTTTTTGAAAAACTGTTTATTTCTGTATTACATGATTGCAACTTGCTGAAAAGTGTCAACAATGTTCCTTTCATCGAGTTTAAACAGTACAGCAAAAATGGAACTTACAGAGTGCATCAAACATGATTTAGACCTTGTTTGTGAAAAATGTTTTTTTTCTGTATTTCATGATTGCAACTTGCTGAAAAGTGTCAACAATGTTCCTTTCATCGAGCTTAAACAGTACAGCAAAATGGTTCTTACAGAGTGACTCAAACATGACTTAGACCTTGTTTTTGAAAAACTGTTTATTTCTGTATTACAACTTGCTGAAAAGTGTCAACAGTGTTTCTATCATCCTGATTAAGCTGTACAGCAAAATTGTACTTACATGACTTAGACCTTGTTTGTGAAAAACGGTTTATTTCTGTATTTCATGATTGCAACTTGCTGAAAAGTGTCAACAATGTTCCTTTCATTGAGTTTAAACAGTACAGCAAAATGGTACTTAGAGAGTGACTCAAACATGACTTAGACCTTGTTTTTGAAAAACTGTTTATTTCTGTGTTTCATGATTGCAACTTGCTGAAAAGTGTTAACAGGGTTCCTTTCATCGAGTTTAAACAGTACAGCAAAATGGTACTTACAGAGTGACCTTGTTTTTGAAAAACGGTTTATTTCTGTATTTCATGATTGCAACTTGCTGAAAAGTGTCAACAGTGTTCCTTTCATCGAGTTTAAACAGTACAGCAAATGGTACTTACAGAGTGACTCAAACATGACTTAGACCTTGTTTTTGAAAAACTGTTTATTTCTGTGTTTCATGATTGCAACTTGCTGAAAAGTGTTAACAGGGTTCCTTTCATCGAGTTTAAACAGTACAGCAAAATGGTACTTACAGAGTGACCTTGTTTTTGAAAAACGGTTTATTTCTGTATTTCATGATTGCAACTTGCTGAAAAGTGTCAACAGTGTTCCTATCATCCTGATTAAGCCATACAGCAAAAATGGAACTTACAGAGTGCACTAAACATGACTTAGACCTTGTTTTTGAAAAAAAATAGAATTCTGTATTTCATGATTGCAACTTGCTTAAAAGTCTCAACAATGTTCCTTTTATCGAGTTTAAACAGTACAGCAAAATTGTACTTACAGAGTGACTCAAACATGACTTAGACCTTGTTTTTGAAAAACTGTTTATTTCTGTGTTTCATGATTGCAACTTGCTGAAAAGTGTTAACAGGGTTCCTTTCATCGAGTTTAAACAGTACAGCAAAATGGTACTTACAGAGTGACCTTGTTTTTGAAAAACGGTTTATTTCTGTATTTCATGATTGCAACTTGCTGAAAAGTGTCAACAGTGTTCCTTTCATCGAGTTTAAACAGTACAGCAAATGGTACTTACAGAGTGACTCAAACATGACTTAGACCTTGTTTTTGAAAAACTGTTTATTTCTGTGTTTCATGATTGCAACTTACTGAAAAGTGTTAACAGGGTTCCTTTCATCGAGTTTAAACAGTACAGCAAAATGGAACTTAGAGAGTGACTCAAACATGACTTAGACCTTGTTTTTGAAAAACTGTTTATTTCTGTATTACATGATTGCATCTTGCTGAAAAGTGTCAACAATGTTCCTTTCATCGAGTTTAAACAGTACAGCAAAAATGGAACTTACAGAGTGCATCAAACATGATTTAGACCTTGTTTGAGAATTTTTTTTTTTTTCTGTATTTCATGATTGCAACTTGCTGAAAAGTGTCAACAATGTTCCTTTCATCGAGCTTAAACAGTACAGCAAAATGGTTCTTACAGAGTGATTCAAACATGATTTAGACCTTGTTTTTGAAAAACTGTTTATTTCTGTATTACAACTTGCTGAAAAGTGTCAACAGTGTTTCTATCATCCTGATTAGGCTGTACAGCAAAATTGTACTTACATGACTTAGACCTTGTTTGTGAAAAACTGTTTATTTCTGTATTTCATGATTGCAACTTGCTGAAAAGTGTCAACAATGTTCCTTTCATCGAGTTTAAACAGTACAGCAAAATGGTACTTAGAGAGTGACTCAAACATGACTTAGACCTTGTTTTTGAAAAACGGTTTATTTCTGTATTACATGATTGCATCATGCTGAAAAGTGTCAACAATGTTCCTTTCATCGAGTTTAAACAGTACAGCAAAAATGGAACTTACAGAGTGCATTAAACATGATTTAGACCTTGTTTGTGAAAAATTGTTTTTTTCTGTATTTCATGATTGCAAATTGCTGAAAAGTGTCAACAATGTTCCTTTCATCGAGCTTAAACAGTACAGCAAAAATGGAACTTACAGAGTGCATCAAACATGATTTAGACCTTGTTTGAGAAAAATTGTTTTTTTCTGTATTTCATGATTGCAACTTGCTGAAAAGTGTCAACAATGTTCCTTTCATCGAGCTTAAACAGTACAGCAAAATGGTTCTTACAGAGTGACTCAAACATGATTTAGACCTTGTTTTTGAAAAACTGCTTATTTCTGTATTACAACTTGCTGAAAAGTGTCAACAGTGTTTCTATCATCCTGATTAGGCTGTACAGCAAAATTGTACTTACATGACTTAGACCTTGTTTGTGAAAAACTGTTTATTTCTGTATTTCATGATTGCAACTTGCTGAAAAGTGTCAACAATGTTCCTTTCATTGAGTTTAAACAGTACAGCAAAATGGTACTTAGAGAGTGACTCAAACATGACTTAGACCTTGTTTTTGAAAAACGGTTTATTTCTGTATTACATGATTGCAACTTGCTGAAAAGTGTCAACAATGTTCCTTTCATCCTGATTAGGCTGTACAGCAAAATTGTACTTACATGACTTAGACCTTGTTTGTGAAAAACTGTTTATTTCTGTATTTCATGATTGCAACTTGCTGAAAAGTGTCAACAATGTTCCTTTCATTGAGTTTAAACAGTACAGCAAAATGGTACTTAGAGAGTGACTCAAACATGACTTAGACCTTGTTTTTGAAAAACGGTTTATTTCTGTATTACATGATTGCAACTTGCTGAAAAGTGTCAACAATGTTCCTTTCATCGAGCTTAAACAGTACAGCAAAATGGTTCTTACAGAGTGACTCAAACATGATTTAGACCTTGTTTTTGAAAAACTGTTTATTTCTGTATTACAACTTGCTGAAAAGTGTCAACAGTGTTTCTATCATCCTGATTAGGCTGTACAGCAAAATTGTACTCACATGACTTAGACCTTGTTTGTGAAAAACTGTTTATTTCTGTATTTCATGATTGCAATTTGCTGAAAAGTGTCAACAATGTTCCTTTCATTGAGTTTAAACAGTACAGCAAAATGGTACTTAGAGAGTGACTCAAACATGACTTAGACCTTGTTTTTGAAAAACGGTTTATTTCTGTATTACATGATTGCAACTTGCTGAAAAGTGTCAACAATGTTTCTATCATCGAGTTTAAACAGTACTTCAAAATGGTACTTAGAGAGTGACTCAAACATGACTTAGACCTTGTTTGTGAAAAATTGTTTTTTCTGTATTTCATGATTGCAACTTGCTGAAAAGTGTCAACAATGTTTCTATCATCGAGTTTAAACAGTACAGCAAAATTGAAAATACATAGTGCATCAAACATGATTTAGACCTTGTTTGTGAGAAACTCTTTATTTCTGTATTTCATGATTGCAACTTTGTCAACAATGTTCCTTTCATTGAGTTTAAACAGTACAGCCAAATGGTACTTAGAGAGTGACTCAAACATGACTTAGACCTTGTTTTTGAAAAACTGTTTATTTCTGTATTACATGATTGCAACTTGCTGAAACGTGTCAACAGTGTTCCTATCATCCTGATTAATCAGTACAGCAAAAATGGAACTTACAGAGTGCATCAAACATGATTTAGACCTTGTTTGTGAAAAACTATTTATTTCTGTTTTTCATGATTGCAACTTGCTGAAAAGTGTCTACAATGTTCCTTTCATCGAGTTTAAACAGTACAGCAAAATGGTACTTGCAGAGTGACTCAAACATGACTTAGACCTTGTTTTTGAAAAACTGTTTATTTCTGTATTACATGATTGCAACTTGCTGAAAAGTGTCAACAGTGTTCCTATCATCCTGATTAAGCCATACAGCAAAAATGGAACTTACAGAGTGCACTAAACCTGACTTAGACCTTGTTTTTGAAAAAAAATTGAATTCTGTATTTCATGATTGCAACTTGCTTAAAAGTCTCAACAATGTTCCTTTTATCGAGTTTAAACAGTACAGCAAAATTGTACTTACAGAGTGACTCAAACATGACTTAGACCTTGTTTTTGAAAAACTGTTTATTTCTGTGTTTCATGATTGCACCTTGCTGAAAAGTGTTAACAGGGTTCCTTTCATCGAGTTTAAACAGTACAGCAAAATGGTACTTACAGAGTGACCTTGTTTTTGAAAAACGGTTTATTTCTGTATTTCATGATTGCAACTTGCTGAAAAGTGTCAACAGTGTTCCTTTCATCGAGTTTAAACAGTACAGCAAATGGTACTTACAGAGTGACTCAAACATGACTTAGACCTTGTTTTTGAAAAACTGTTTATTTCTGTGTTTCATGATTGCAACTTACTGAAAAGTGTTAACAGGGTTCCTTTCATCGAGTTTAAACAGTACAGCAAAATGGTACTTAGAGAGTGACTCAAACATGACTTAGACCTTGTTTTTAAAAAACTGTTTATTTCTGTATTACATGATTGCATCTTGCTGAAAAGTGTCAACAATGTTCCTTTCATCGAGTTTAAACAGTACAGCAAAATGGAACTTACAGAGTGCATCAAACATGATTTAGACCTTGTTTGTGAAAAATTGTTTTTTCTGTATTTCATGATTGCAACTTGCTGAAAAGTGTCAACAATGTTCCTTTCATCGAGCTTAAACAGTACAGCAAAATGGTTCTTACAGAGTGACTCAAACATGATTTAGACCTTGTTTTTGAAAAACTGTTTATTTCTGTATTACAACTTGCTGAAAAGTGTCAACAGTGTTTCTATCATCCTGATTAGGCTGTACAGCAAAATTTTACTTACATGACAGACCTTGTTTGTGAAAAACTGTTTATTTCTGTATTTCATGATTGCAACTTGCTGAAAAGTGTCAACAATGTTCCTTTCATTGAGTTTAAACAGTACAGCAAAATGGTACTTAGAGAGTGACTCAAACATGACTTAGACCTTGTTTTTGAAAAACTGTTTATTTCTGTATTACATGATTGCAACTTGCTGAAAAGTGTCAACAATGTTTCTATCATCGAGTTTAAACAGTACTTCAAAATGGTACTTAGAGAGTGACTCAAACATGACTTAGACCTTGTTTTTGAAAAACTGTTTATTTCTGTATTTACATGATGGCATCTTGCTGAAAAGTGTCAACAATGTTTCTATCATCGAGTTTAAACAGTACAGCAAAAATTGAAAATACATAGTGCATCAAACATGATTTAGACCTTGTTTGTGAGAAACTCTTTATTTCTGTATTTCATGATTGCAACTTGCTGAAAATTGTCAACAATGTTCCTTTCATTGAGTTTAAACAGTACAGCCAAATGGTACTTAGAGAGTGACTCAAACATGACTTAGACCTTGTTTTTGAAAAACTGTTTATTTCTGTATTACATGATTGCAACTTGCTGAAAAGTGTCAACAATGTTCCTTTCATCGAGTTTAAACAGTACAGCAAAAATGGAACTTACAGAGTGCATCAAACATGATTTAGACCTTGTTTGTGAAAAATGTTTTTTTTCTGTATTTCATGATTGCAACTTGCTGAAAAGTGTCAACAATGTTCCTTTCATCGAGCTTAAACAGTACAGCAAAATGGTTCTTACAGAGTGACTCAAACATGACTTAGACCTTGTTTTTGAAAAACTGTTTATTTCTGTATTACAACTTGCTGAAAAGTGTCAACAGTGTTTCTATCATCCTGATTAAGCTGTACAGCAAAATTGTACTTACATGACTTAGACCTTGTTTGTGAAAAACGGTTTATTTCTGTATTTCATGATTGCAACTTGCTGAAAAGTGTCAACAATGTTCCTTTCATTGAGTTTAAACAGTACAGCAAAATGGTACTTAGAGAGTGACTCAAACATGACTTAGACCTTGTTTTTGAAAAACTGTTTATTTCTGTGTTTCATGATTGCAACTTGCTGAAAAGTGTTAACAGGGTTCCTTTCATCGAGTTTAAACAGTACAGCAAAATGGTACTTACAGAGTGACCTTGTTTTTGAAAAACGGTTTATTTCTGTATTTCATGATTGCAACTTGCTGAAAAGTGTCAACAGTGTTCCTTTCATCGAGTTTAAACAGTACAGCAAATGGTACTTACAGAGTGACTCAAACATGACTTAGACCTTGTTTTTGAAAAACTGTTTATTTCTGTGTTTCATGATTGCAACTTGCTGAAAAGTGTTAACAGGGTTCCTTTCATCGAGTTTAAACAGTACAGCAAAATGGTACTTACAGAGTGACCTTGTTTTTGAAAAACGGTTTATTTCTGTATTTCATGATTGCAACTTGCTGAAAAGTGTCAACAGTGTTCCTATCATCCTGATTAAGCCATACAGCAAAAATGGAACTTACAGAGTGCACTAAACATGACTTAGACCTTGTTTTTGAAAAAAAATAGAATTCTGTATTTCATGATTGCAACTTGCTTAAAAGTCTCAACAATGTTCCTTTTATCGAGTTTAAACAGTACAGCAAAATTGTACTTACAGAGTGACTCAAACATGACTTAGACCTTGTTTTTGAAAAACTGTTTATTTCTGTGTTTCATGATTGCAACTTGCTGAAAAGTGTTAACAGGGTTCCTTTCATCGAGTTTAAACAGTACAGCAAAATGGTACTTACAGAGTGACCTTGTTTTTGAAAAACGGTTTATTTCTGTATTTCATGATTGCAACTTGCTGAAAAGTGTCAACAGTGTTCCTTTCATCGAGTTTAAACAGTACAGCAAATGGTACTTACAGAGTGACTCAAACATGACTTAGACCTTGTTTTTGAAAAACTGTTTATTTCTGTGTTTCATGATTGCAACTTACTGAAAAGTGTTAACAGGGTTCCTTTCATCGAGTTTAAACAGTACAGCAAAATGGAACTTAGAGAGTGACTCAAACATGACTTAGACCTTGTTTTTGAAAAACTGTTTATTTCTGTATTACATGATTGCATCTTGCTGAAAAGTGTCAACAATGTTCCTTTCATCGAGTTTAAACAGTACAGCAAAAATGGAACTTACAGAGTGCATCAAACATGATTTAGACCTTGTTTGAGAATTTTTTTTTTTTTCTGTATTTCATGATTGCAACTTGCTGAAAAGTGTCAACAATGTTCCTTTCATCGAGCTTAAACAGTACAGCAAAATGGTTCTTACAGAGTGATTCAAACATGATTTAGACCTTGTTTTTGAAAAACTGTTTATTTCTGTATTACAACTTGCTGAAAAGTGTCAACAGTGTTTCTATCATCCTGATTAGGCTGTACAGCAAAATTGTACTTACATGACTTAGACCTTGTTTGTGAAAAACTGTTTATTTCTGTATTTCATGATTGCAACTTGCTGAAAAGTGTCAACAATGTTCCTTTCATCGAGTTTAAACAGTACAGCAAAATGGTACTTAGAGAGTGACTCAAACATGACTTAGACCTTGTTTTTGAAAAACGGTTTATTTCTGTATTACATGATTGCATCATGCTGAAAAGTGTCAACAATGTTCCTTTCATCGAGTTTAAACAGTACAGCAAAAATGGAACTTACAGAGTGCATTAAACATGATTTAGACCTTGTTTGTGAAAAATTGTTTTTTTCTGTATTTCATGATTGCAAATTGCTGAAAAGTGTCAACAATGTTCCTTTCATCGAGCTTAAACAGTACAGCAAAAATGGAACTTACAGAGTGCATCAAACATGATTTAGACCTTGTTTGAGAAAAATTGTTTTTTCTGTATTTCATGATTGCAACTTGCTGAAAAGTGTCAACAATGTTCCTTTCATCGAGCTTAAACAGTACAGCAAAATGGTTCTTACAGAGTGACTCAAACATGATTTAGACCTTGTTTTTGAAAAACTGCTTATTTCTGTATTACAACTTGCTGAAAAGTGTCAACAGTGTTTCTATCATCCTGATTAGGCTGTACAGCAAAATTGTACTTACATGACTTAGACCTTGTTTGTGAAAAACTGTTTATTTCTGTATTTCATGATTGCAACTTGCTGAAAAGTGTCAACAATGTTCCTTTCATTGAGTTTAAACAGTACAGCAAAATGGTACTTAGAGAGTGACTCAAACATGACTTAGACCTTGTTTTTGAAAAACGGTTTATTTCTGTATTACATGATTGCAACTTGCTGAAAAGTGTCAACAATGTTCCTTTCATCCTGATTAGGCTGTACAGCAAAATTGTACTTACATGACTTAGACCTTGTTTGTGAAAAACTGTTTATTTCTGTATTTCATGATTGCAACTTGCTGAAAAGTGTCAACAATGTTCCTTTCATTGAGTTTAAACAGTACAGCAAAATGGTACTTAGAGAGTGACTCAAACATGACTTAGACCTTGTTTTTGAAAAACGGTTTATTTCTGTATTACATGATTGCAACTTGCTGAAAAGTGTCAACAATGTTCCTTTCATCGAGCTTAAACAGTACAGCAAAATGGTTCTTACAGAGTGACTCAAACATGATTTAGACCTTGTTTTTGAAAAACTGTTTATTTCTGTATTACAACTTGCTGAAAAGTGTCAACAGTGTTTCTATCATCCTGATTAGGCTGTACAGCAAAATTGTACTCACATGACTTAGACCTTGTTTGTGAAAAACTGTTTATTTCTGTATTTCATGATTGCAATTTGCTGAAAAGTGTCAACAATGTTCCTTTCATTGAGTTTAAACAGTACAGCAAAATGGTACTTAGAGAGTGACTCAAACATGACTTAGACCTTGTTTTTGAAAAACGGTTTATTTCTGTATTACATGATTGCAACTTGCTGAAAAGTGTCAACAATGTTTCTATCATCGAGTTTAAACAGTACAGCAAAAATTGAAAATACATAGTGCATCAAACATGATTTAGACCTTGTTTGTGAGAAACTCTTTATTTCTGTATTTCATGATTGCAACTTTGTCAACAATGTTCCTTTCATTGAGTTTAAACAGTACAGCCAAATGGTACTTAGAGAGTGACTCAAACATGACTTAGACCTTGTTTTTGAAAAACTGTTTATTTCTGTATTACATGATTGCAACTTGCTGAAACGTGTCAACAGTGTTCCTATCATCCTGATTAATCAGTACAGCAAAAATGGAACTTACAGAGTGCATCAAACATGATTTAGACCTTGTTTGTGAAAAACTATTTATTTCTGTTTTTCATGATTGCAACTTGCTGAAAAGTGTCTACAATGTTCCTTTCATCGAGTTTAAACAGTACAGCAAAATGGTACTTGCAGAGTGACTCAAACATGACTTAGACCTTGTTTTTGAAAAACTGTTTATTTCTGTATTACATGATTGCAACTTGCTGAAAAGTGTCAACAGTGTTCCTATCATCCTGATTAAGCCATACAGCAAAAATGGAACTTACAGAGTGCACTAAACCTGACTTAGACCTTGTTTTTGAAAAAAATTGAATTCTGTATTTCATGATTGCAACTTGCTTAAAAGTCTCAACAATGTTCCTTTTATCGAGTTTAAACAGTACAGCAAAATTGTACTTACAGAGTGACTCAAACATGACTTAGACCTTGTTTTTGAAAAACTGTTTATTTCTGTGTTTCATGTTTGCAACTTGCTGAAAAGTGTTAACAGGGTTCCTTTCATCGAGTTTAAACAGTACAGCAAAATGGTACTTACAGAGTGACCTTGTTTTTGAAAAACGGTTTATTTCTGTATTTCATGATTGCAACTTGCTGAAAAGTGTCAACAGTGTTCCTTTCATCGAGTTTAAACAGTACAGCAAATGGTACTTACAGAGTGACTCAAACATGACTTAGACCTTGTTTTTGAAAAACTGTTTATTTCTGTGTTTCATGATTGCAACTTACTGAAAAGTGTTAACAGGGTTCCTTTCATCGA
The DNA here is from genome assembly GCF_905237065.1 of Salmo salar. Classification (NCBI taxonomy): domain Eukaryota; kingdom Metazoa; phylum Chordata; class Actinopteri; order Salmoniformes; family Salmonidae; genus Salmo; species Salmo salar. The sequence continues at coordinate 93,706 of NW_025547366.1, forward strand.
GTTTAAACAGTACAGCAAAATGGTACTTAGAGAGTGACTCAAACATGACTTAGACCTTGTTTTTGAAAAACTGTTTATTTCTGTATTACATGATTGCATCTTGCTGAAAAGTGTCAACAATGTTCTTTTCATCGAGTTTAAACAGTACAGCAAAAATGGAACTTACAGAGTGCATCAAACATGATTTAGACCTTGTTTGTGAAAAATTGTTTTTTTCTGTATTTCATGATTGCAACTTGCTGAAAAGTGTCAACAATGTTCCTTTCATCGAGATTAAACAGTACAGCAAAAATGGAACTTACAGAGTGCATCAAACATGATTTAGACCTTGTTTGTGAAAAATTGTTTTTTTCTGTATTTCATGATTGCAACTTGCTGAAAAAAGTCAACAATGTTCCTTTCATCGAGCTTAAACGGTACAGCAAAATCGTACTTACAGAGTGACTCAAACATGACTTAGACCTTGTTTTGAAAAACTGTTTATTTCTGTATTACATGATTGCAACTTGCTGAAAAGTGTCAACAATGTTTCTATCATCGAGTTTAAACAGTACAGCAAAATTGAAAATACATAGTGCATCAAACATGATTTAGACCTTGTTTGTGAGAAACTCTTTATTTCTGTATTTCATGATTGCAACTTGCTGAAAAGTGACAACAATTTTCCTTTCATCGAGTTTAAACAGTACAGCAAAAATGGAACTTACAGAGTGCATCAAACATGATTTAGACCTTGTTTGTGAAAAATTGTTTTTTTCTGTATTTCATGATTGCAACTTGCTGAAAAGTGTCAACAATGTTCCTTTCATCGAGCTTAAACAGTACAGCAAAATGGTACTTACAGAGTGCATCAAACATTATTTAGACCTTGTTTGTGAAAAACTGTTTATTTCTGTATTACATGATTGCAACTTGCTGAAAAGTGGCAACAATGTTCCTTTCATTGAGTTTAAACAGTACAGCAAAATGGTACTTAGAGAGTGACTCAAACATGACTTAGACCTTGTTTGTGAAAAACTGTTCATTTCTGTATTACATGATTGCAACTTGCTGAAAAGTGTCAACAGTGTTCCTATCATCCTGATTAAGCAGTACAGCAGAAATGGACTATCAGAGTGCATCAAACAAGATTTAGACCTTGTTTGTGAAAAACTGTTTACTTCTGTATTACATGATTGCAACTTGCTGAAAAGTGTCAACAATGTTCCTTTCATCGAGTTTAAACAGTACAGCAAAAATGGAACTTACAGAGTGCATCAAACATGATTTAGATTTTGTTTGTGAAAAATTGTTTTTTTCCTGTATTTCATGATTGCAACTTGCTGAAAAGTGTCAACAATGTTCCTTTCATCGAGCTTAAACGGTACAGCAAAATGGTACTTACAGAGTGACTCAAACATGACTTAGACCTTGTTTTTGAAAAACGGTTTATTTCTGTATTACATGATTGCAACTTTCTGAAAAGTGTCAACAATGTTCCTTTCATCGAGTTTAAGCAGTACAGCAAAAATGGAACTTACAGGTGCACTAAACATGAATTAGACCTTGTTTGTGAAAAACGATTTATTTCTGTATTTCATGATTGCAACTTGCTGAAAAGTGTCAACAATTTTCCTTTCATCGAGTTTAAACAGTACAGCAAAATGGTACTTAGAGAGTGACTCAAACATGACTTAGACCTTGTTGTTGAAAAACTGTTTATTTCTGTATTACATGATTGCAACTTGCTGAAAAGTGTCAACAATGTTTCTATCATCGAGTTTAAACAGTACAGCAAAATGGTACTTAGAGAGTGACTCAAACATGACTTAGACCTTGTTTTTGAAAAACGGTTTATTTCTGTATTACATGATTGCATCTTGCTGAAAAGTGTCAACAATGTTCCTTTCATCGAGTTTAAACAGTACAGCAAAAATGGAACTTACAGAGTGCATCAAACATGATTTAGACCTTGTTTGTGAAAAATTGTTTTTTCTGTATTTCATGATTGCAACTTGCTGAAAAGTGTCAACAATGTTCCTTTCATCGAGCTTAAACAGTACAGCAAAATGGTACTTAGAGAGTGACTCAAACATGATTTAGACCTTGTTTTTGAAAAACTGTTTATTTCTGTATTACAACTTGCTGAAAAGTGTCAACAGTGTTTCTATCATCCTGATTAAGCTGTACAGCAAAATTGTACTTACATGACTTAGACCTTGTTTGTGAAAAACTGTTTTTTTCTGTATTTCATGATTGCAACTTGCTGAAAAGTGTCAACAATGTTCCTTTCATTGAGTTTAAACAGTACAGCAAAATGGTACTTAGAGAGTGCATCAAACATGACTTAGACCTTGTTTTTGAAAAACTGTTTATTTCTGTATTACATGATTGCAACTTGCTGAAAAGTGTCAACAATGTTTCTATCATCGAGTTTAAACAGTACAGCAAAAATTGAAAATACATAGTGCATCAAACATGATTTAGACCTTGTTTGTGAGAAACTCTTTATTTCTGTATTTCATGATTGCAACTTGCTGAAAAGTGTCAACAATTTTCCTTTCATCGAGTTTAAACAGTACAGCAAAAATGGAACTTACAGAGTGCATCAAACATGATTTAGACCTTGTTTGTGAAAAATTGTTTTTTTCTGTATTTCATGATTGCAACTTGCTTAAAAGTGTCAACAATGTTCCTTTCATCGAGCTTAAACAGTACAGCAAAATGGTACTTACAGAGTGCATCAAACATTATTTAGACCTTGTTTGTGAAAAACTGTTTATTTCTGTATTACATGATTGCAACTTGCTGAAAAGTGGCAACAATGTTCCTTTCATTGAGTTTAAACAGTACAGCAAAATGGTACTTAGAGAGTGACTCAAACATGACTTAGACCTTGTTTGTGAAAAACTGTTCATTTCTGTATTACATGATTGCAACTTGCTGAAAAGTGTCAACAGTGTTCCTATCATCCTGATTAAGCAGTACAGCAGAAATGGACTATCAGAGTGCATCAAACAAGATTTAGACCTTGTTTGTGAAAAACTGTTTACTTCTGTATTACATGATTGCAACTTGCTGAAAAGTGTCAACAATGTTCCTTTCATCGAGTTTAAACAGTACAGCAAAAATGGAACTTACAGAGTGCATCAAACATGATTTAGATTTTGTTTGTGAAAAATTGTTTTTTTCTGTATTTCATGATTGCAACTTGCTGAAAAGTGTCAACAATGTTCCTTTCATCGAGCTTAAACGGTACAGCAAAATGGTACTTACAGAGTGACTCAAACATGACTTAGACCTTGTTTTTGAAAAACGGTTTATTTCTGTATTACATGATTGCAACTTTCTGAAAAGTGTCAACAATGTTCCTTTCATCGAGTTTAAGCAGTACAGCAAAAATGGAACTTACAGGTGCACTAAACATGAATTAGACCTTGTTTGTGAAAAACGATTTATTTCTGTATTTCATGATTGCAACTTGCTGAAAAGTGTCAACAATTTTCCTTTCATCGAGTTTAAACAGTACAGCAAAATGGTACTTAGAGAGTGACTCAAACATGACTTAGACCTTGTTGTTGAAAAACTGTTTATTTCTGTATTACATGATTGCAACTTGCTGAAAAGTGTCAACAATGTTTCTATCATCGAGTTTAAACAGTACAGCAAAATGGTACTTAGAGAGTGACTCAAACATGACTTAGACCTTGTTTTTGAAAAACGGTTTATTTCTGTATTACATGATTGCATCTTGCTGAAAAGTGTCAACAATGTTCCTTTCATCGAGTTTAAACAGTACAGCAAAAATGGAACTTACAGAGTGCATCAAACATGATTTAGACCTTGTTTGTGAAAAATTGTTTTTTTTCTGTATTTCATGATTGCAACTTGCTGAAAAGTGTCAACAATGTTCCTTTCATCGAGCTTAAACAGTACAGCAAAATGGTACTTAGAGAGTGACTCAAACATGATTTAGACCTTGTTTTTGAAAAACTGTTTATTTCTGTATTACAACTTGCTGAAAAGTGTCAACAGTGTTTCTATCATCCTGATTAAGCTGTACAGCAAAATTGTACTTACATGACTTAGACCTTGTTTGTGAAAAACTGTTTTTTCTGTATTTCATGATTGCAACTTGCTGAAAAGTGTCAACAATGTTCCTTTCATTGAGTTTAAACAGTACAGCAAAATGGTACTTAGAGAGTGACTCAAACATGACAGACCTTGTTTTTGAAAAACTGTTTATTTCTGTATTAGATGATTGCAACTTGCTGAAAAGTGTCAACAATGTTTCTATCATCGAGTTTAAACAGTACAGCAAAAATTGAAAATACATAGTGCATCAAACATGATTTAGACCTTGTTTGTGAGAAACTCTTTATTTCTGTATTTCATGATTGCAACTTGCTGAAAATTGTCAACAATGTTCCTTTCATCGAGCTTAAACAGTACAGCAAAATGGTTCTTACAGAGTGACTCAAACATGACTTAGACCTTGTTTTTGAAAAACTGTTTATTTCTGTATTACAACTTACTGAAAAGTGTCAACAGAGTTTCTATCATCCTGATTAAGCTGTACAGCAAAATTGTACTTACATGACTTAGACCTTGTTTGTGAAAAACTGTTTATTTCTGTATTTCATGATTGCAACTTGCTGAAAAGTGTCAACAATGTTCCTTTCATCGAGCTTAAACAGTACAGCAAAATGGTACTTACAGAGTGCATCAAACATTATTTAGACCTTGTTTGTGAAAAACTGTTTATTTCTGTATTACATGATTGCAACTTGCTGAAAAGTGTCAACAATGTTCCTTTCATTGAGTTTAAACAGTACAGCAAAATGGTACTTAGAGAGTGACTCAAACATGACTTAGACCTTGTTTGTGAAAAACTGTTCATTTCTGTATTACATGATTGCAACTTGCTGAAAAGTGTCAACAGTGTTCCTATCATCCTGATTAAGCAGTACAGTAGAAATGGACTATCAGAGTGCATCAAACATGATTTAGACCTTGTTTGTGAAAAACTGTTTATTTCTGTATTACATGATTGCAACTTGCTGAAAAGTGTCAACAATGTTCCTTTCATCGAGTTTAAACAGTACAGCAAAAATGGAACTTACAGAGTGCATCAAACATGATTTAGAACTTGTTTGTGAAAAATTGTTTTTTCTGTATTTCATGATTGCAACTTTCTGAAAAGTGTCAACAATGTTCCTTTCATCGAGCTTAAACAGTACAGCAAAATGGTTCTTACAGAGTGACTCAAACATGACTTAGACCTTGTTTTTGAAAAACTGTTTATTTCTGTATTACAACTTGCTGAAAAGTGTCAACAGTGTTTCTATCATCCTGATTAAGCTGTACAGCAAAATTGTACTTACATGACTTAGACCTTGTTTGTGAAAAACTGTTTATTTCTGTATTACATGATTGCAACTTGCTGAAAAGTGTCAACAATGTTCCTTTCATCGAGCTTAAACAGTACAGCAAAATGGTTCTTACAGAGTGACTCAAACATGATTTAGACCTTGTTTTTGAAAAACTGTTTATTTCTGTATTACAACTTGCTGAAAAGTGTCAACAGTGTTTCTATCATCCTGATTAAGCTGTACAGCAAAATTGTACTTACATGACTTAGACCTTGTTTGTGAAAAACTGTTTATTTCTGTATTTCATGATTGCAACTTGCTGAAAAGTGTCAACAATGTTCCTTTCATTGAGTTTAAACAGTACAGTAAAATGGTACTTAGAGAGTGACTCAAACATGACTTAGACCTTGTTGTTGAAAAACTGTTTATTTCTGTATTACATGATTGCAACTTGCTGAAAAGTGTCAACAATGTTTCTATCATCGAGTTTAAACAGTACAGCAAAATGGTACTTAGAGAGTGACTCAAACATGACTTAGACCTTGTTTTTGAAAAACGGTTTATTTCTGTATTACATGATTGCATCTTGCTGAAAAGTGTCAACAATGTTCCTTTCATCGAGTTTAAACAGTACAGCAAAAATGGAACTTACAGAGTGCATCAAACATGATTTAGACCTTGTTTGTGAAAAATTGTTTTTTCTGTATTTCATGATTGCAACTTGCTGAAAAGTGTCAACAATGTTCCTTTCATCGAGCTTAAACAGTACAGCAAAATGGTACTTAGAGAGTGACTCAAACATGATTTAGACCTTGTTTTTGAAAAACTGTTTATTTCTGTATTACAACTTGCTGAAAAGTGTCAACAGTGTTTCTATCATCCTGATTAAGCTGTACAGCAAAATTGTACTTACATGACTTAGACCTTGTTTGTGAAAAACTGTTTTTTTCTGTATTTCATGATTGCAACTTGCTGAAAAGTGTCAACAATGTTCCTTTCATTGAGTTTAAACAGTACAGCAAAATGGTACTTAGAGAGTGACTCAAACATGACAGACCTTGTTTTTGAAAAACTGTTTATTTCTGTATTAGATGATTGCAACTTGCTGAAAAGTGTCAACAATGTTTCTATCATCGAGTTTAAACAGTACAGCAAAAATTGAAAATACATAGTGCATCAAACATGATTTAGACCTTGTTTGTGAGAAACTCTTTATTTCTGTATTTCATGATTGCAACTTGCTGAAAATTGTCAACAATGTTCCTTTCATCGAGCTTAAACAGTACAGCAAAATGGTTCTTACAGAGTGACTCAAACATGACTTAGACCTTGTTTTTGAAAAACTGTTTATTTCTGTATTACAACTTGCTGAAAAGTGTCAACAGTGTTTCTATCATCCTGATTAAGCTGTACAGCAAAATTGTACTTACATGACTTAGACCTTGTTTGTGAAAAACTGTTTATTTCTGTATTTCATGATTGCAACTTGCTGAAAAGTGTCAACAATGTTCCTTTCATCGAGCTTAAACAGTACAGCAAAATGGTACTTACAGAGTGCATCAAACATTATTTAGACCTTGTTTGTGAAAAACTGTTTATTTCTGTATTACATGATTGCAACTTGCTGAAAAGTGTCAACAATGTTCCTTTCATTGAGTTTAAACAGTACAGCAAAATGGTACTTAGAGAGTGACTCAAACATGACTTAGACCTTGTTTGTGAAAAACTGTTCATTTCTGTATTACATGATTGCAACTTGCTGAAAAGTGTCAACAGTGTTCCTATCATCCTGATTAAGCAGTACAGTAGAAATGGACTATCAGAGTGCATCAAACATGATTTAGACCTTGTTTGTGAAAAACTGTTTATTTCTGTATTACATGATTGCAACTTGCTGAAAAGTGTCAACAATGTTCCTTTCATCGAGTTTAAACAGTACAGCAAAAATGGAACTTACAGAGTGCATCAAACATGATTTAGACCTTGTTTGTGAAAAATTGTTTTTTTCTGTATTTCATGATTGCAACTTGCTGAAAAGTGTCAACAATGTTCCTTTCATCGAGCTTAAACAGTACAGCAAAATGGTACTTAGAGAGTGACTCAAACATGATTTAGACCTTGTTTTTGAAAAACTGTTTATTTCTGTATTACAACTTGCTGAAAAGTGTCAACAGTGTTTCTATCATCCTGATTAAGCTGTACAGCAAAATTGTACTTACATGACTTAGACCTTGTTTGTGAAAAACTGTTTTTTCTGTATTTCATGATTGCAACTTGCTGAAAAGTGTCAACAATGTTCCTTTCATTGAGTTTAAACAGTACAGCAAAATGGTACTTAGAGAGTGACTCAAACATGACAGACCTTGTTTTTGAAAAACTGTTTATTTCTGTATTAGATGATTGCAACTTGCTGAAAAGTGTCAACAATGTTTCTATCATCGAGTTTAAACAGTACAGCAAAAATTGAAAATACATAGTGCATCAAACATGATTTAGACCTTGTTTGTGAGAAACTCTTTATTTCTGTATTTCATGATTGCAACTTGCTGAAAATTGTCAACAATGTTCCTTTCATTGAGTTTAAACAGTACAGCCAAATGGTACTTAGAGAGTGACTCAAACATGACTTAGACCTTGTTTTTGAAAAACGGTTTATTTCTGTATTACATGATTGCAACTTGCTGAAAAGTGTCAACAAGGAACACTTTCATCGAGCTTAAACAGTACAGCAAAATGGTTCTTACAGAGTGACTCAAACATGACTTAGACCTTGTTTTTGAAAAACTGTTTATTTCTGTATTACAACTTGCTGAAAAGTGTCAACAGTGTTTCTATCATCCTGATTAAGCTGTACAGCAAAATTGTACTTACATGACTTAGACCTTGTTTGTGAAAAACTGTTTATTTCTGTATTTCATGATTGCAACTTGCTGAAAAGTGTCAACAATGTTCCTTTCATCGAGCTTAAACAGTACAGCAAAATGGTACTTAGAGAGTGACTCAAACATGACTTAGACCTTGTTTGTGAAAAACTGTTCATTTCTGTATTACATGATTGCAACTTGCTGAAAAGTGTCAACAGTGTTCCTATCATCCTGATTAAGCAGTACAGTAGAAATGGACTATCAGAGTGCATCAAACATGATTTAGACCTTGTTTGTGAAAAACTGTTTATTTCTGTATTACATGATTGCAACTTGCTGAAAAGTGTCAACAATGTTCCTTTCATCGAGTTTAAACAGTACAGCAAAAATGGAACTTACAGAGTGCATCAAACATGATTTAGAACTTGTTTGTGAAAAATTGTTTTTTTCTGTATTTCATGATTGCAACTTTCTGAAAAGTGTCAACAATGTTCCTTTCATCGAGCTTAAACAGTACAGCAAAATGGTTCTTACAGAGTGACTCAAACATGACTTAGACCTTGTTTTTGAAAAACTGTTTATTTCTGTATTACAACTTGCTGAAAAGTGTCAACAGTGTTTCTATCATCCTGATTAAGCTGTACAGCAAAATTGTACTTACATGACTTAGACCTTGTTTGTGAAAAACTGTTTATTTCTGTATTACATGATTGCAACTTGCTGAAAAGTGTCAACAATGTTCCTTTCATCGAGATTAAACAGTACAGCAAAATGGTACTTACAGAGTGCATCAAACATGATTTAGACCTTGTTTGTGAAAAATTGTTTTTTTCTGTATTTCATGATTGCAACTTGCTGAAAAGTGTCAACAATGTTCCTTTCATTGAGCTTAAACAGTACAGCAAAATGGTACTTACAGAGTGCATCAAACATGATTTAGACCTTGTTTGTGAAAAATTGTTTTTTTCTGTATTTCATGATTGCAACTTGCTGAAAAAAGTCAACAATGTTCCTTTCATCGAGCTTAAACGGTACAGCAAAATCGTACTTACAGAGTGACTCAAACATGACTTAGACCTTGTTTTTGAAAAACTGTTTATTTCTGTATTACATGATTGCAACTTGCTGAAAAGTGTCAACAATGTTTCTATCATCGAGTTTAAACAGTACAGCAAAAATTGAAAATACATAGTGCATCAAACATGATTTAGACCTTGTTTGTGAGAAACTCTTTATTTCTGTATTTCATGATTGCAACTTGCTGAAAAGTGTCAACAATTTTCCTTTCATCGAGTTTAAACAGTACAGCAAAAATGGAACTTACAGAGTGCATCAAACATGATTTAGACCTTGTTTGTGAAAAATTGTTTTTTTCTGTATTTCATGATTGCAACTTGCTGAAAAGTGTCAACAATGTTCCTTTCATCGAGCTTAAACAGTACAGCAAAATGGTACTTACAGAGTGCATCAAACATTATTTAGACCTTGTTTGTGAAAAACTGTTTATTTCTGTATTACATGATTGCAACTTGCTGAAAAGTGTCAACAATGTTCCTTTCATTGAGTTTAAACAGTACAGCAAAATGGTACTTAGAGAGTGACTCAAACATGACTTAGACCTTGTTTGTGAAAAACTGTTCATTTCTGTATTACATGATTGCAACTTGCTGAAAAGTGTCAACAGTGTTCCTATCATCCTGATTAAGCAGTACAGCAGAAATGGACTATCAGAGTGCATCAAACATGATTTAGACCTTGTTTGTGAAAAACTGTTTTTTTCTGTATTTCATGATTGCAACTTGCTGAAAAGTGTCAACAATGTTCCTTTCATCGAGTTTAAACAGTACAGCAAAATGGTACTTACAGAGTGACTCAAACATGACTTAGACCTTGTTTTTGAAAAACGGTTTATTTCTGTATTACATGATTGCAACTTTCTGAAAAGTGTCAACAATGTTCCTTTCATCGAGTTTAAGCAGTACAGCAAAAATGGAACTTACAGGTGCACTAAACATGAATTAGACCTTGTTTGTGAAAAACGATTTATTTCTGTATTTCATGATTGCAACTTGCTGAAAAGTGTCAACAATTTTCCTTTCATCGAGTTTAAACAGTACAGCAAAATGGTACTTACAGAGTGACTCAAACATGACTTCGACCTTGTTTTTGAAAAACTATTTATTTCTGTATTACATGATTGCAACTTGCTGAAAAGTGTCAACAATGTTCCTTTCATCGAGTTTAAACAGTACAGCAAAAATGGAACTTACAGAGTGCATCAAACATGATTTAGACCTTGTTTGTGAAAAATTGTTTTTTTCTGTATTTCATGATTGCAACTTGCTGAAAAGTGTCAACAATGTTCCTTTCATCGAGCTTAAACAGTACAGCAAATGGTTCTTACAGAGTGACTCAAACATGACTTAGACCTTGTTTTTGAAAAACTGTTTATTTCTGTATTACAACTTGCTGAAAAGTGTCAACAGTGTTTCTATCATCCTGATTAAGCTGTACAGCAAAATTGTACTTACATGACTTAGACCTTGTTTGTGAAAAACTGTTTATTTCTCTATTTCATGATTGCAACTTGCTGAAAAGTGTCAACAATGTTCCTTTCATCGAGCTTAAACAGTACAGCAAAATGGTTCTTACAGAGTGACTCAAACATGACTTAGACCTTGTTTTTGAAAAACTGTTTATTTCATGATTGCAACTTGCTGAAAAGTGTCAACAATGTTCCTTTCATTGAGTTTAAACTGTACAGCAAAATGGTACTTAGAGAGTGACTCAAACATGACTTAGACCTTGTTTGTGAGAAACTCTTTATTTCTGTATTTCATGATTGCAACTTGCTGAAAAGAGTCAACAATTTTCCTTTCATCGAGTTTAAACAGTACAGCAAAAATGGAACTTACAGAGTGCATCAAACATGATTTAGACCTTGTTTGTGAAAAATTGTTTTTTTCTGTATTTCATGATTGCAACTTGCTGAAAAGTGTCAACAATGTTCCTTTCATCGAGCTTAAACAGTACAGCAAAATGGTACTTACAGAGTGCATCAAACATTATTTAGACCTTGTTTGTGAAAAACTGTTTATTTCTGTATTACATGATTGCAACTTGCTGAAAAGTGTCAACAATGTTCCTTTCATTGAGTTTAAACAGTACAGCAAAATGGTACTTAGAGAGTGACTCAAACATGACTTAGACCTTGTTTGTGAAAAACTGTTCATTTCTGTATTACATGATTGCAACTTGCTGAAAAGTGTCAACAGTGTTCCTATCATCCTGATTAAGCAGTACAGTAGAAATGGACTATCAGAGTGCATCAAACATGATTTAGACCTTGTTTGTGAAAAACTGTTTATTTCTGTATTACATGATTGCAACTTGCTGAAAAGTGTCAACAATGTTCCTTTCATCGAGTTTAAACAGTACAGCAAAAATGGAACTTACAGAGTGCATCAAACATGATTTAGAACTTGTTTGTGAAAAATTGTTTTTTTCTGTATTTCATGATTGCAACTTTCTGAAAAGTGTCAACAATGTTCCTTTCATCGAGCTTAAACAGTACAGCAAAATGGTTCTTACAGAGTGACTCAAACATGACTTAGACCTTGTTTTTGAAAAACTGTTTATTTCTGTATTACAACTTGCTGAAAAGTGTCAACAGTGTTTCTATCATCCTGATTAAGCTGTACAGCAAAATTGTACTTACATGACTTAGACCTTGTTTGTGAAAAACTGTTTTTTTCTGTATTTCATGATTGCAACTTGCTGAAAAGTGTCAACAATGTTCCTTTCATTGAGTTTAAACAGTACAGCAAAATGGTACTTAGAGAGTGACTCAAACATGACAGACCTTGTTTTTGAAAAACTGTTTATTTCTGTATTAGATGATTGCAACTTGCTGAAAAGTGTCAACAATGTTTCTATCATCGAGTTTAAACAGTACAGCAAAAATTGAAAATACATAGTGCATCAAACATGATTTAGACCTTGTTTGTGAGAAACTCTTTATTTCTGTATTTCATGATTGCAACTTGCTGAAAATTGTCAACAATGTTCCTTTCATCGAGCTTAAACAGTACAGCAAAATGGTTCTTACAGAGTGACTCAAACATGACTTAGACCTTGTTTTTGAAAAACTGTTTATTTCTGTATTACAACTTGCTGAAAAGTGTCAACAGTGTTTCTATCATCCTGATTAAGCTGTACAGCAAAATTGTACTTACATGACTTAGACCTTGTTTGTGAAAAACTGTTTATTTCTGTATTTCATGATTGCAACTTGCTGAAAAGTGTCAACAATGTTCCTTTCATCGAGCTTAAACAGTACAGCAAAATGGTACTTACAGAGTGCATCAAACATTATTTAGACCTTGTTTGTGAAAAACTGTTTATTTCTGTATTACATGATTGCAACTTGCTGAAAAGTGTCAACAATGTTCCTTTCATTGAGTTTAAACAGTACAGCAAAATGGTACTTAGAGAGTGACTCAAACATGACTTAGACCTTGTTTGTGAAAAACTGTTCATTTCTGTATTACATGATTGCAACTTGCTGAAAAGTGTCAACAGTGTTCCTATCATCCTGATTAAGCAGTACAGTAGAAATGGACTATCAGAGTGCATCAAACATGATTTAGACCTTGTTTGTGAAAAACTGTTTATTTCTGTATTACATGATTGCAACTTGCTGAAAAGTGTCAACAATGTTCCTTTCATCGAGTTTAAACAGTACAGCAAAAATGGAACTTACAGAGTGCATCAAACATGATTTAGACCTTGTTTGTGAAAAATTGTTTTTTCTGTATTTCATGATTGCAACTTGCTGAAAAGTGTCAACAATGTTCCTTTCATCGAGCTTAAACAGTACAGCAAAATGGTACTTAGAGAGTGACTCAAACATGATTTAGACCTTGTTTTTGAAAAACTGTTTATTTCTGTATTACAACTTGCTGAAAAGTGTCAACAGTGTTTCTATCATCCTGATTAAGCTGTACAGCAAAATTGTACTTACATGACTTAGACCTTGTTTGTGAAAAACTGTTTTTTTCTGTATTTCATGATTGCAACTTGCTGAAAAGTGTCAACAATGTTCCTTTCATTGAGTTTAAACAGTACAGCAAAATGGTACTTAGAGAGTGACTCAAACATGACAGACCTTGTTTTTGAAAAACTGTTTATTTCTGTATTAGATGATTGCAACTTGCTGAAAAGTGTCAACAATGTTTCTATCATCGAGTTTAAACAGTACAGCAAAAATTGAAAATACATAGTGCATCAAACATGATTTAGACCTTGTTTGTGAGAAACTCTTTATTTCTGTATTTCATGATTGCAACTTGCTGAAAATTGTCAACAATGTTCCTTTCATTGAGTTTAAACAGTACAGCCAAATGGTACTTAGAGAGTGACTCAAACATGACTTAGACCTTGTTTTTGAAAAACGGTTTATTTCTGTATTACATGATTGCAACTTGCTGAAAAGTGTCAACAAGGAACACTTTCATCGAGCTTAAACAGTACAGCAAAATGGTTCTTACAGAGTGACTCAAACATGACTTAGACCTTGTTTTTGAAAAACTGTTTATTTCTGTATTACAACTTGCTGAAAAGTGTCAACAGTGTTTCTATCATCCTGATTAAGCTGTACAGCAAAATTGTACTTACATGACTTAGACCTTGTTTGTGAAAAACTGTTCATTTCTGTATTACATGATTGCAACTTGCTGAAAAGTGTCAACAGTGTTCCTATCATCCTGATTAAGCAGTACAGTAGAAATGGACTATCAGAGTGCATCAAACATGATTTAGACCTTGTTTGTGAAAAACTGTTTATTTCTGTATTACATGATTGCAACTTGCTGAAAAGTGTCAACAATGTTCCTTTCATCGAGTTTAAACAGTACAGCAAAAATGGAACTTACAGAGTGCATCAAACATGATTTAGAACTTGTTTGTGAAAAATTGTTTTTTTCTGTATTTCATGATTGCAACTTTCTGAAAAGTGTCAACAATGTTCCTTTCATCGAGCTTAAACAGTACAGCAAAATGGTTCTTACAGAGTGACTCAAACATGACTTAGACCTTGTTTTTGAAAAACTGTTTATTTCTGTATTACAACTTGCTGAAAAGTGTCAACAGTGTTTCTATCATCCTGATTAAGCTGTACAGCAAAATTGTACTTACATGACTTAGACCTTGTTTGTGAAAAACTGTTTATTTCTGTATTACATGATTGCAACTTGCTGAAAAGTGTCAACAATGTTCCTTTCAGTACAGCAAAATGGTACTTAGAGAGTGACTCAAACATGACTTAGACCTTGTTTGTGAAAAACTGTTTATTTCTGTATTACATGATTGCAACTTGCTGAAAAGTGTCAACAATGTTCCTTTCATCGAGATTAAACAGTACAGCAAAATGGTACTTACAGAGTGCATCAAACATGATTTAGACCTTGTTTGTGAAAAATTGTTTTTTCTGTATTTCATGATTGCAACTTGCTGAAAAGTGTCAACAATGTTCCTTTCATTGAGCTTAAACAGTACAGCAAAATGGTACTTACAGAGTGCATCAAACATGATTTAGACCTTGTTTGTGAAAAATTGTTTTTTTCTGTATTTCATGATTGCAACTTGCTGAAAAAAGTCAACAATGTTCCTTTCATCGAGCTTAAACGGTACAGCAAAATCGTACTTACAGAGTGACTCAAACATGACTTAGACCTTGTTTTTGAAAAACTGTTTATTTCTGTATTACATGATTGCAACTTGCTGAAAAGTGTCAACAATGTTTCTATCATCGAGTTTAAACAGTACAGCAAAAATTGAAAATACATAGTGCATCAAACATGATTTAGACCTTGTTTGTGAGAAACTCTTTATTTCTGTATTTCATGATTGCAACTTGCTGAAAAGTGTCAACAATTTTCCTTTCATCGAGTTTAAACAGTACAGCAAAAATGGAACTTACAGAGTGCATCAAACATGATTTAGACCTTGTTTGTGAAAAATTGTTTTTTCTGTATTTCATGATTGCAACTTGCTGAAAAGTGTCAACAATGTTCCTTTCATCGAGCTTAAACAGTACAGCAAAATGGTACTTACAGAGTGCATCAAACATTATTTAGACCTTGTTTGTGAAAAACTGTTTATTTCTGTATTACATGATTGCAACTTGCTGAAAAGTGTCAACAATGTTCCTTTCATTGAGTTTAAACAGTACAGCAAAATGGTACTTAGAGAGTGACTCAAACATGACTTAGACCTTGTTTGTGAAAAACTGTTCATTTCTGTATTACATGATTGCAACTTGCTGAAAAGTGTCAACAGTGTTCCTATCATCCTGATTAAGCAGTACAGCAGAAATGGACTATCAGAGTGCATCAAACATGATTTAGACCTTGTTTGTGAAAAACTGTTTTTTCTGTATTTCATGATTGCAACTTGCTGAAAAGTGTCAACAATGTTCCTTTCATCGAGTTTAAACAGTACAGCAAAATGGTACTTACAGAGTGACTCAAACATGACTTAGACCTTGTTTTTGAAAAACGGTTTATTTCTGTATTACATGATTGCAACTTTCTGAAAAGTGTCAACAATGTTCCTTTCATCGAGTTTAAGCAGTACAGCAAAAATGGAACTTACAGGTGCACTAAACATGAATTAGACCTTGTTTGTGAAAAACGATTTATTTCTGTATTTCATGATTGCAACTTGCTGAAAAGTGTCAACAATTTTCCTTTCATCGAGTTTAAACAGTACAGCAAAATGGTACTTACAGAGTGACTCAAACATGACTTCGACCTTGTTTTTGAAAAACTATTTATTTCTGTATTACATGATTGCAACTTGCTGAAAAGTGTCAACAATGTTCCTTTCATCGAGTTTAAACAGTACAGCAAAAATGGAACTTACAGAGTGCATCAAACATGATTTAGACCTTGTTTGTGAAAAATTGTTTTTTTCTGTATTTCATGATTGCAACTTGCTGAAAAGTGTCAACAATGTTCCTTTCATCGAGCTTAAACAGTACAGCAAATGGTTCTTACAGAGTGACTCAAACATGACTTAGACCTTGTTTTTGAAAAACTGTTTATTTCTGTATTACAACTTGCTGAAAAGTGTCAACAGTGTTTCTATCATCCTGATTAAGCTGTACAGCAAAATTGTACTTACATGACTTAGACCTTGTTTGTGAAAAACTGTTTATTTCTCTATTTCATGATTGCAACTTGCTGAAAAGTGTCAACAATGTTCCTTTCATCGAGCTTAAACAGTACAGCAAAATGGTTCTTACAGAGTGACTCAAACATGACTTAGACCTTGTTTTTGAAAAACTGTTTATTTCATGATTGCAACTTGCTGAAAAGTGTCAACAATGTTCCTTTCATTGAGTTTAAACTGTACAGCAAAATGGTACTTAGAGAGTGACTCAAACATGACTTAGACCTTGTTTGTGAGAAACTCTTTATTTCTGTATTTCATGATTGCAACTTGCTGAAAAGAGTCAACAATTTTCCTTTCATCGAGTTTAAACAGTACAGCAAAAATGGAACTTACAGAGTGCATCAAACATGATTTAGACCTTGTTTGTGAAAAATTGTTTTTTTCTGTATTTCATGATTGCAACTTGCTGAAAAGTGTCAACAATGTTCCTTTCATCGAGCTTAAACAGTACAGCAAAATGGTACTTACAGAGTGCATCAAACATTATTTAGACCTTGTTTGTGAAAAACTGTTTATTTCTGTATTACATGATTGCAACTTGCTGAAAAGTGTCAACAATGTTCCTTTCATTGAGTTTAAACAGTACAGCAAAATGGTACTTAGAGAGTGACTCAAACATGACTTAGACCTTGTTTGTGAAAAACTGTTCATTTCTGTATTACATGATTGCAACTTGCTGAAAAGTGTCAACAGTGTTCCTATCATCCTGATTAAGCAGTACAGTAGAAATGGACTATCAGAGTGCATCAAACATGATTTAGACCTTGTTTGTGAAAAACTGTTTATTTCTGTATTACATGATTGCAACTTGCTGAAAAGTGTCAACAATGTTCCTTTCATCGAGTTTAAACAGTACAGCAAAAATGGAACTTACAGAGTGCATCAAACATGATTTAGAACTTGTTTGTGAAAAATTGTTTTTTTCTGTATTTCATGATTGCAACTTTCTGAAAAGTGTCAACAATGTTCCTTTCATCGAGCTTAAACAGTACAGCAAAATGGTTCTTACAGAGTGACTCAAACATGACTTAGACCTTGTTTTTGAAAAACTGTTTATTTCTGTATTACAACTTGCTGAAAAGTGTCAACAGTGTTTCTATCATCCTGATTAAGCTGTACAGCAAAATTGTACTTACATGACTTAGACCTTGTTTGTGAAAAACTGTTTATTTCTGTATTACATGATTGCAACTTGCTGAAAAGTGTCAACAATGTTCCTTTCATTGAGTTTAAACAGTACAGCAAAATGGTACTTAGAGAGTGACTCAAACATGACTTAGACCTTGTTTGTGAAAAACTGTTTATTTCTGTATTACATGATTGCAACTTGCTGAAAAGTGTCAACAATGTTCCTTTCATCGAGATTAAACAGTACAGCAAAATGGTACTTACAGAGTGCATCAAACATGATTTAGACCTTGTTTGTGAAAAATTGTTTTTTTCTGTATTTCATGATTGCAACTTGCTGAAAAGTGTCAACAATGTTCCTTTCATTGAGCTTAAACAGTACAGCAAAATGGTACTTACAGAGTGCATCAAACATGATTTAGACCTTGTTTGTGAAAAATTGTTTTTTTCTGTATTTCATGATTGCAACTTGCTGAAAAAAGTCAACAATGTTCCTTTCATCGAGCTTAAACGGTACAGCAAAATCGTACTTACAGAGTGACTCAAACATGACTTAGACCTTGTTTTTGAAAAACTGTTTATTTCTGTATTACATGATTGCAACTTGCTGAAAAGTGTCAACAATGTTTCTATCATCGAGTTTAAACAGTACAGCAAAAATTGAAAATACATAGTGCATCAAACATGATTTAGACCTTGTTTGTGAGAAACTCTTTATTTCTGTATTTCATGATTGCAACTTGCTGAAAAGTGTCAACAATTTTCCTTTCATCGAGTTTAAACAGTACAGCAAAATGGAACTTACAGAGTGCATCAAACATGATTTAGACCTTGTTTGTGAAAAATTGTTTTTTCTGTATTTCATGATTGCAACTTGCTGAAAAGTTTCAACAATGTTCCTTTCATCGAGCTTAAACAGTACAGCAAAATGGTACTTACAGAGTGCATCAAACATTATTTAGACCTTGTTTGTGAAAAACTGTTTATTTCTGTATTACATGATTGCAACTTGCTGAAAAGTGTCAACAATGTTCCTTTCATTGAGTTTAAACAGTACAGCAAAATGGTACTTAGAGAGTGACTCAAACATGACTTAGACCTTGTTTGTGAAAAACTGTTCATTTCTGTATTACATGATTGCAACTTGCTGAAAAGTGTCAACAGTGTTCCTATCATCCTGATTAAGCAGTACAGCAGAAATGGACTATCAGAGTGCATCAAACATGATTTAGACCTTGTTTGTGAAAAACTGTTTACTTCTGTATTACATGATTGCAACTTGCTGAAAAGTGTCAACAATGTTCCTTTCATCGAGTTTAAACAGTACAGCAAAAATGGAACTTACAGAGTGCATCAAACATGATTTAGATTTTGTTTGTGAAAAATAGTTTTTTTCTGTATTTCATGATTGCAACTTGCTGAAAAGTGTCAACAATGTTCCTTTCATCGAGTTTAAACAGTACAGCAAAATGGTACTTACAGAGTGACTCAAACATGACTTAGACCTTGTTTTTGAAAAACGGTTTATTTCTGTATTACATGATTGCAACTTTCTGAAAAGTGTCAACAATGTTCCTTTCATCGAGTTTAAGCAGTACAGCAAAAATGGAACTTACAGGTGCACTAAACATGAATTAGACCTTGTTTGTGAAAAACGATTTATTTCTGTATTTCATGATTGCAACTTGCTGAAAAGTGTCAACAATTTTCCTTTCATCGAGTTTAAACAGTACAGCAAAATGGTACTTACAGAGTGACTCAAACATGACTTCGACCTTGTTTTTGAAAAACTATTTATTTCTGTATTACATGATTGCAACTTGCTGAAAAGTGTCAACAATGTTCCTTTCATCGAGTTTAAACAGTACAGCAAAAATGGAACTTACAGAGTGCATCAAACATGATTTAGACCTTGTTTGTGAAAAATTGTTTTTTTTCTGTATTTCATGATTGCAACTTGCTGAAAAGTGTCAACAATGTTCCTTTCATCGAGCTTAAACAGTACAGCAAATGGTTCTTACAGAGTGACTCAAACATGACTTAGACCTTGTTTTTGAAAAACTGTTTATTTCTGTATTACAACTTGCTGAAAAGTGTCAACAGTGTTTCTATCATCCTGATTAAGCTGTACAGCAAAATTGTACTTACATGACTTAGACCTTGTTTGTGAAAAACTGTTTATTTCTCTATTTCATGATTGCAACTTGCTGAAAAGTGTCAACAATGTTCCTTTCATCGAGCTTAAACAGTACAGCAAAATGGTTCTTACAGAGTGACTCAAACATGACTTAGACCTTGTTTTTGAAAAACTGTTTATTTCATGATTGCAACTTGCTGAAAAGTGTCAACAATGTTCCTTTCATTGAGTTTAAACTGTACAGCAAAATGGTACTTAGAGAGTGACTCAAACATGACTTAGACCTTGTTTGTGAGAAACTCTTTATTTCTGTATTTCATGATTGCAACTTGCTGAAAAGAGTCAACAATTTTCCTTTCATCGAGTTTAAACAGTACAGCAAAAATGGAACTTACAGAGTGCATCAAACATGATTTAGACCTTGTTTGTGAAAAATTGTTTTTTTCTGTATTTCATGATTGCAACTTGCTGAAAAGTGTCAACAATGTTCCTTTCATCGAGCTTAAACAGTACAGCAAAATGGTACTTACAGAGTGCATCAAACATTATTTAGACCTTGTTTGTGAAAAACTGTTTATTTCTGTATTACATGATTGCAACTTGCTGAAAAGTGTCAACAATGTTCCTTTCATTGAGTTTAAACAGTACAGCAAAATGGTACTTAGAGAGTGACTCAAACATGACTTAGACCTTGTTTGTGAAAAACTGTTCATTTCTGTATTACATGATTGCAACTTGCTGAAAAGTGTCAACAGTGTTCCTATCATCCTGATTAAGCAGTACAGCAGAAATGGACTATCAGAGTGCATCAAATATGATTTAGATTTTGTTTGTGAAAAATTGTTTTTTTCTGTATTTCATGATTGCAACTTGCTGAAAAGTGTCAACAATGTTCCTTTCATCGAGCTTAAACGGTACAGCAAAATGGTACTTACAGAGTGACTCAAACATGACTTAGACCTTGTTTTTGAAAAACGGTTTATTTCTGTATTACATGATTGCAACTTTCTGAAAAGTGTCAACAATGTTCCTTTCATCGAGTTTAAGCAGTACAGCAAAAATGGAATTTACAGGTGCACTAAACATGAATTAGACCTTGTTTGTGAAAAACGATTTATTTCTGTATTTCATGATTGCAACTTGCTGAAAAGTGTCAACAATTTTCCTTTCATCGAGTTTAAACAGTACAGCAAAATGGTACTTACAGAGTGACTCAAACATGACTTCGACCTTGTTTTTGAAAAACTATTTATTTCTGTATTACATGATTGCAACTTGCTGAAAAGTGTCAACAATGTTCCTTTCATCGAGTTTAAACAGTACAGCAAAAATGGAACTTACAGAGTGCATCAAACATGATTTAGACCTTGTTTGTGAAAAATTGTTTTTTTCTGTATTTCATGATTGCAACTTGCTGAAAAGTGTCAACAATGTTCCTTTCATCGAGCTTAAACAGTACAGCAAATGGTTCTTACAGAGTGACTCAAACATGACTTAGACCTTGTTTTTGAAAAACTGTTTATTTCTGTATTACAACTTGCTGAAAAGTGTCAACAGTGTTTCTATCATCCTGATTAAGCTGTACAGCAAAATTGTACTTACATGACTTAGACCTTGTTTGTGAAAAACTGTTTATTTCTCTATTTCATGATTGCAACTTGCTGAAAAGTGTCAACAATGTTCCTTTCATCGAGCTTAAACAGTACAGCAAAATGGTTCTTACAGAGTGACTCAAACATGACTTAGACCTTGTTTTTGAAAAACTGTTTATTTCTGTATTACAACTTGCTGAAAAGTGTCAACAGTGTTTCTATCATGCTGATTAAGCTGTACAGCAAAATTGTACTTACATGACTTAGACCTTGTTTGTGAAAAACTGTTTATTTCTGTATTTCATGATTGCAACTTGCTGAAAAGTGTCAACAATGTTCCTTTCATTGAGTTTAAACTGTACAGCAAAATGGTACTTAGAGAGTGACTCAAACATGACTTAGACCTTGTTTTTGAAAAACTGTTTATTTCTGTATTACATGATTGCAACTTGCTGAAAAGTGTCAACAATGTTTCTATCATCGAGTTTAAACAGTACAGCAAAAATGGAACTTACAGAGTGCATCAAACATGATTTAGACCTTGTTTGTGAAAAATTGTTTTTTCTGTATTTCATGATTGCAACTTGCTGAAAAGTGTCAACAATGTTCCTTTCATCGAGCTTAAACAGTACAGCAAATGGTTCTTACAGAGTGACTCAAACATGACTTAGACCTTGTTTGTGAAAAACTGTTCATTTCTGTATTACATGATTGCAACTTGCTGAAAAGTGTCAACAGTGTTCCTATCATCCTGATTAAGCAGTACAGCAGAAATGGACTATCAGAGTGCATCAAACATGATTTAGACCTTGTTTGTGAAAAACTGTTTACTTCTGTATTACATGATTGCAACTTGCTGAAAAGTGTCAACAATGTTCCTTTCATCGAGTTTAAACAGTACAGCAAAAATGGAACTTACAGAGTGCATCAAACATGATTTAGATTTTGTTTGTGAAAAATTGTTTTTTCTGTATTTCATGATTGCAACTTGCTGAAAAGTGTCAACAATGTTCCTTTCATCGAGCTTAAACGGTACAGCAAAATGGTACTTACAGAGTGACTCAAACATGACTTAGACCTTGTTTTTGAAAAACGGTTTATTTCTGTATTACATGATTGCAACTTTCTGAAAAGTGTCAACAATGTTCCTTTCATCGAGTTTAAGCAGTACAGCAAAAATGGAACTTACAGGTGCACTAAACATGAATTAGACCTTGTTTGTGAAAAACGATTTATTTCTGTATTTCATGATTGCAACTTGCTGAAAAGTGTCAACAATTTTCCTTTCATCGAGTTTAAACAGTACAGCAAAATGGTACTTACAGAGTGACTCAAACATGACTTCGACCTTGTTTTTGAAAAACTATTTATTTCTGTATTACATGATTGCAACTTGCTGAAAAGTGTCAACAGTACAGTGTTCCTATCATTCTGATTAAGCAGTACAGCAAAAATGGTACTTACAGAGTGTATCAAACATGATTTAGACCTTGTTTGTGAAAAACTATTTATTTCTGTATTTCATGATTGCAACTTGCTGAAAAGTGTCAACAAAGTTCCTTTCATCGAGTTTAAACAGTACAGCAAAAATGGAATTTACAGAGTGCACTAAACATGACTTAGACCTTGTTTTTGAAAAAAAATTGAATTCTGTATTTCATGATTGCAACTTGCTTAAAAGTCTCAACAATGTTCCTTTTATCGAGTTTAAACAGTACAGCAAAATTGTACTTACAGAGTGACTCAAACATGACTTAGACCTTGTTTTTGAAAAACGGTTTATTTCTGTATTTCATGATTGCAATTTGCTGAAAAGTGTCAAAAGTGTTCCTTTCATCGAGTTTAAACAGTACAGCAAAATTGTACTTACAGAGTGACTCAAACATGACTTCGACCTTGTTTTTGAAAAACTATTTATTTCTGTATTACATGATTGCAACTTGCTGAAAAGTGTCAACAGTACAGTGTTCCTATCATTCTGATTAAGCAGTACAGCAAAAATGGTACTTACAGAGTGCATCAAACATGATTTAGACCTTGTTTGTGAAAAACTATTTATTTCTGTATTTCATGATTGCAACTTGCTGAAACGTGTCAACAGTGTTCCTATCATCCTGATTAATCAGTACAGCAAAAATGGAACTTACAGAGTGCATCAAACATGATTTAGACCTTGTTTGTGAAAAACTATTTATTTCTGTTTTTCATGATTGCAACTTGCTGAAAAGTGTCTACAATGTTCCTTTCATCGAGTTTAAACAGTACAGCAAAATGGTACTTGCAGAGTGACTCAAACATGACTTAGACCTTGTTTTTGAAAAACTGTTTATTTCTGTATTACATGATTGCAACTTGCTGAAAAGTGTCAACAGTGTTCCTATCATCCTGATTAAGCCATACAGCAAAAATGGAACTTACAGAGTGCACTAAACATGACTTAGACCTTGTTTTTGAAAAAAAATTGAATTCTGTATTTCATGATTGCAAATTGCTTAAAAGTCTCAACAATGTTCCTTTTATCGAGTTTAAACAGTACAGCAAATGGTACTTACAGAGTGACCTTGTTTTTGAAAAACGGTTTATTTCTGTATTTCATGATTGCAACTTGCTGAAAAGTGTCAACAGTGTTCCTTTCATCGAGTTTAAACAGTACAGCAAATGGTACTTACAGAGTGACTCAAACATGACTTAGACCTTGTTTTTGAAAAACTGTTTATTTCTGTATTTCATGATTGCAACTTGCTGAAAAGTGTTAACAGGGTTCCTTTTAAAGTCAATGAAAGGAACATTGATGACACTTTTCAGCAAGTTGCAATCATGAAATACTGAAAAAAAGAGTTTCTCACAAACAAGGTCTAAATAATGTTTGATGCACTCTGTAAGTACTATTTTTGCTGTACTGTTTAAACTCGATGAAAGGAAAATTGTTGACACTTTTCAGCAAGTTGCAATCATGTAAAACAGAAATAAACAGTTTTTCAAAAACAAGGTCTAAGTCATGTTTGATTCACTGTAAGTACCATTTTGCTGTACTGTTTAAGCTCGATGAAAGGAACATTGTTGACACTTTTCAGCAAGTTGCAATCATGAAATACAGAAAAAACAATTTTTCACAAACAAGGTCTAAATCATGTTTGATGCACTCTGTAAGTACCATTTTTGCTGTACTGTTTAAACTCGATGAAAGGAACATTGTTGACACTTTTCAGCAAGTTGCAATCATGTAATACAGAAATAAACAGTTTTTCACAAACAAGGTCAAAATCATGGAAGTACAATTTTGCTGTACTGCTTAATCAGGATGATAGAAACACTGTTGACACTTTTCAGCAAGTTGTAATACAGAAATAAACAGTTTTTCAAAAACAAGGTCTCAGTCATGTTTGAGTCACTGTAAGTACCATTTTGCTGTACTGTTTAAGCTCGATGAAAGGAACATTGTTGACACTTTTCAGCAAGTTGCAATCATGAAATACAGAAATAAAGAGTTTCTCACAAACAAGGTCTAAATCATGTTTGATGCACTCTGTAAGTTCATTTTTGCTGTACTGTTTAAACTCGATGAAAGGAACATTGTTGACACTTTTCAGCAAGTTGCAATCATGTAATACAGAAATAAACAGTTTTTCAAAAACAAGGTCTCAGTCATGTTTGAGTCACTCTGTAAGTACCATTTTGCTGTACTGTTTAAGCTCGATGAAAGGAACATTGTTGACACTTTTCAGCAAGTTGCAATCATGAAATACAGAAATAAAGAGATTCTCACAAACAAGGTCTAAATCATGTTTGATGCACTCTGTAAGTTCAATTTTGCTGTACTGTTAAACTCGATGAAAGGAACACTGTTGACACTTTTCAGCAAGTTGCAATCATGTAATACAGAAATGAACAGTTTTTCAAAAACAAGGTCTAAGTCATGTTTGAGTCACTCTGTAAGTACCATTTTGCTGTACTGTTTAAGCTCGATGAAAGAAACATTGTTGACACTTTTCAGCAAGTTGCAATCATGTAATACAAAAATAAACAGTTTTTCAAAAACAAGGTCTAAGTCATGTTTGAGTCACTGTAAGTACCATTTTGCTGTACTGTTTAGGCTCGATGAAAGGAACATTGTTGACACTTTTCAGCAAGTTGCAATCATGTAATACAGAAATAAACAGTTTTTCACAAACAAGGTCAAAATCATGGAAGTACAATTTTGCTGTACTGCTTAATCAGGATGATAGAAACACTGTTGACACTTTTCAGCAAGTTGTAATACAGAAATAAACAGTTTTTCAAAAACAAGGTCTCAGTCATGTTTGAGTCACTCTGTAAGTACCATTTTGCTGTACTGTTTAAGCTCGATGAAAGGAACATTGTTGACACTTTTCAGCAAGTTGCAATCATGAAATACAGAAAAAAACAATTTTTCACAAACAAGGTCTAAATCATGTTTGATGCACTCTGTAAGTTCAATTTTTGCTGTACTGTTTAAACTCGATGAAAGGAACATTGTTGACACTTTTCAGCAAGTTGCAATCATGTAATACAGAAATAAACCGTTTTTCAAAAACAAGGTCAAAATCATGTAAGTACAATTTTGCTGTACTGCTTAATCAGGATGATAGAAACACTGTTGACACTTTTCAGCAAGTTGTAATACAGAAATAAACAGTTTTTCAAAAACAAGGTCTCAGTCATGTTTGAGTCACTCTGTAAGTACCATTTTGCTGTACTGTTTAAGCTCGATGAAAGGAACATTGTTGACACTTTTCAGCAAGTTGCAATCATGAAATACAGAAAAAACAATTTTTCACAAACAAGGTCTAAATCATGTTTGACGCACTCTGTAAGTACCATTTTTGCTGTACTGTTTAAACTCGATGAAAGGAACATTGTTGACACTTTTCAGCAAGTTGCAATCATGTAATACAGAAATAAACATTTTTTCACAAACAAGGTCAAAATCATGGAAGTACAATTTTGCTGTACTGCTTAATCAGGATGATAGAAACACTGTTGACACTTTTCAGCAAGTTGTAATACAGAAATAAACAGTTTTTCAAAAACAAGGTCTCAGTCATGTTTGAGTCACTCTGTAAGTACCATTTTGCTGTACTGTTTAAGCTCGATGAAAGGAACATTGTTGACACTTTTCAGCAAGTTGCAATCATGTAATACAGAAATAAACAGTTTTTCAAAACAAGGTCTCAGTCATGTTTGAGTCACTCTGTAAGTACCATTTTGCTGTACTGTTTAAGCTCGATGAAAGGAACATTGTTGACACTTTTCAGCAAGTTGCAATCATGAAATACAGAAATAAAGAGTTTCTCACAAACAAGGTCTAAATCATGTTTGATGCACTCTGTATTTTCAATTTTTGCTGTACTGTTTAAACTCGATGATAGAAACATTGTTGACACTTTTCAGCAAGTTGCAATCATGTAATATAGAAATAAACAGTTTTTCAAAAACAAGGTCTAAGTCATGTTTGAGTCACTCTCTAAGTACCATTTTGCTGTACTGTTTAAGCTCGATGAAAGGAACATTGTTGACACTTTTCAGCAAGTTGCAATCATGAAATACAGAAATAAAGAGTTTCTCACAAACAAGGTCTAAATAATGTTTGATGCACTCTGTAAGTTCATTTTTGCTGTACTGTTTAAACTCGATGAAAGGAACATTGTTGACACTTTTCAGCAAGTTGCAATCATGTAATACAGAAATAAACAGTTTTTCACAAACAAGGTCAAAATCATGGAAGTACAATTTTGCTGTACTGCTTAATCAGGATGATAGAAACACTGTTGACACTTTTCAGCAAGTTGTAATACAGAAATAAACAGTTTTTCAAAAACAAGGTCTCAGTCATGTTTGAGTCACTCTGTAAGTACCATTTTGCTGTACTGTTTAAGCTCGATGAAAGGAACATTGTTGACACTTTTCAGCAAGTTGCAATCATGAAATACAGAAAAAAAGTTTTTCACAAACAAGGTCTAAATCATGTTTGATGCACTCTGTAGGTTCCATTTTTGCTGTACTGTTTAAGCTCGATGAAAGGAACATTGTTGACACTTTTCAGCAAGTTGCAATCATGTAATACAGAAATAAACAGTTTTTCAAAAACAAGGTCTAAGTCATGTTTGAGTCACTCTGTAAGTACCATTTTGCTGTACTGTTTAAAGTCGATGAAAGGAACATTGATGACACTTTTCAGCAAGTTGCAATCATGAAATACTGAAAAAAAGAGTTTCTCACAAACAAGGTCTAAATAATGTTTGATGCACTCTGTAAGTACTATTTTTGCTGTACTGTTTAAACTCGATGAAAGGAAAATTGTTGACACTTTTCAGCAAGTTGCAATCATGTAAAACAGAAATAAACAGTTTTTCAAAAACAAGGTCTAAGTCATGTTTGAGTCACTGTAAGTACCATTTTGCTGTACTGTTTAAGCTCGATGAAAGGAACATTGTTGACACTTTTCAGCAAGTTGCAATCATGAAATACAGAAAAAAACAATTTTTCACAAACAAGGTCTAAATCATGTTTGATGCACTCTGTAAGTACCATTTTTGCTGTACTGTTTAAACTCGATGAAAGGAACATTGTTGACACTTTTCAGCAAGTTGCAATCATGTAATACAGAAATAAACAGTTTTTCACAAACAAGGTCAAAATCATGGAAGTACAATTTTGCTGTACTGCTTAATCAGGATGATAGAAACACTGTTGACACTTTTCAGCAAGTTGTAATACAGAAATAAACAGTTTTTCAAAAACAAGGTCTCAGTCATGTTTGAGTCACTCTGTAAGTACCATTTTGCTGTACTGTTTAAGCTCGATGAAAGGAACATTGTTGACACTTTTCAGCAAGTTGCAATCATGTAATACAGAAATAAACAGTTTTTCAAAAACAAGGTCTCAGTCATGTTTGAGTCACTCTGTAAGTACCATTTTGCTGTACTGTTTAAGCTCGATGAAAGGAACATTGTTGACACTTTTCAGCAAGTTGCAATCATGAAATACAGAAATAAAGAGTTTCTCACAAACAAGGTCTAAATCATGTTTGATGCACTCTGTATTTTCAATTTTTGCTCTACTGTTTAAACTCGATGATAGAAACATTGTTGACACTTTTCAGCAAGTTGCAATCATGTAATATAGAAATAAACAGTTTTTCAAAAACAAGGTCTAAGTCATGTTTGAGTCACTCTCTAAGTACCATTTTGCTGTACTGTTTAAGCTCGATGAAAGGAACATTGTTGACACTTTTCAGCAAGTTGCAATCATGTAATACAGAAATAAACAGTTTTTCAAAAACAAGGTCTCAGTCATGTTTGAGTCACTCTGTAAGTACCATTTTGCTGTACTGTTTAAGCTCGATGAAAGGAACATTGTTGACACTTTTCAGCAAGTTGCAATCATGAAATACAGAAATAAAGAGTTTCTCACAAACAAGGTCTAAATCATGTTTGATGCACTCTGTAAGTTCAATTTTTGCTGTACTGTTAAACTCGATGAAAGGAACACTGTTGACACTTTTCAGCAAGTTGCAATCATGTAATACAGAAATGAACAGTTTTTCAAAAACAAGGTCTAAGTCATGTTTGAGTCACTCTGTAAGTACCATTTTGCTGTACTGTTTAAGCTCGATGAAAGAAACATTGTTGACACTTTTCAGCAAGTTGCAATCATGTAATACAGAAATAAACAGTTTTTCAAAAACAAGGTCTAAGTCATGTTTGAGTCACTCTGTAAGTACCATTTTGCTGTACTGTTTAGGCTCGATGAAAGGAACATTGTTGACACTTTTCAGCAAGTTGCAATCATGTAATACAGAAATAAACAGTTTTTCACAAACAAGGTCAAAATCATGGAAGTACAATTTTGCTGTACTGCTTAATCAGGATGATAGAAACACTGTTGACACTTTTCAGCAAGTTGTAATACAGAAATAAACAGTTTTTCAAAAACAAGGTCTCAGTCATGTTTGAGTCACTCTGTAAGTACCATTTTGCTGTACTGTTTAAGCTCGATGAAAGGAACATTGTTGACACTTTTCAGCAAGTTGCAATCATGAAATACAGAAAAAAAGTTTTTCACAAACAAGGTCTAAATCATGTTTGATGCACTCTGTAAGTTCAATTTTGCTGTACTGTTTAAACTCGATGAAAGGAACATTGTTGACACTTTTCAGCAAGTTTCAATCATGTAATACAGAAATAAACCGTTTTTCAAAAACAAGGTCAAAATCATGTAAGTACAATTTTGCTGTACTGCTTAATCAGGATGATAGAAACACTGTTGACACTTTTCAGCAAGTTGTAATACAGAAATAAACAGTTTTTCAAAAACAAGGTCTCAGTCATGTTTGAGTCACTCTGTAAGTACCATTTTGCTGTACTGTTTAAGCTCGATGAAAGGAACATTGTTGACACTTTTCAGCAAGTTGCAATCATGAAATACAGAAAAAACAATTTTTCACAAACAAGGTCTAAATCATGTTTGACGCACTCTGTAAGTACCATTTTTGCTGTACTGTTTAAACTCGATGAAAGGAACATTGTTGACACTTTTCAGCAAGTTGCAATCATGTAATACAGAAATAAACATTTTTTCACAAACAAGGTCAAAATCATGGAAGTACAATTTTGCTGTACTGCTTAATCAGGATGATAGAAACACTGTTGACACTTTTCAGCAAGTTGTAATACAGAAATAAACAGTTTTTCAAAAACAAGGTCTCAGTCATGTTTGAGTCACTCTGTAAGTACCATTTTGCTGTACTGTTTAAGCTCGATGAAAGGAACATTGTTGACACTTTTCAGCAAGTTGCAATCATGAAATACAGAAATAAAGAGTTTCTCACAAACAAGGTCTAAATCATGTTTGATGCACTCTGTATTTTCAATTTTTGCTCTACTGTTTAAACTCGATGATAGAAACATTGTTGACACTTTTCAGCAAGTTGCAATCATGTAATATAGAAATAAACAGTTTTTCAAAAACAAGGTCTAAGTCATGTTTGAGTCACTCTCTAAGTACCATTTTGCTGTACTGTTTAAACTCAATGAAAGGAACATTGTTGATCCTTTTTAGCAAGTTGCAATCATGAAATACAGAAATAAAGAGTTTCTCACAAACAAGGTCTAAATCAGGTAAGTACAATTTTGCTGTACTGCTTAATCAGGATGATAGAAACACTGTTGACACTTTTCAGCAAGTTGTAATACAGAAATAAACAGTTTTTCACAAACAAGGTCTAAATAATGTTTGATGCACTCTGTAAGTACTATTTTTGCTGTACTGTTTAAACTCGATGAAAGGAACATTGTTGACACTTTTCAGCAAGTTGCAATCATGTAAAACAGAAATAAACAGTTTTTCAAAAACAAGGTCTAAGTTATGTTTGAGTCACTGTAAGTACCATTTTGCTGTACTGTTTAAGCTCGATGAAAGGAACATTGTTGACACTTTTCAGCAAGTTGCAATCATGAAATACAGAAAAAAACAATTTTTCACAAACAAGGTCTAAATCATGTTTGATGCACTCTGTAAGTTCAATTTTTGCTGTACTGTTTAAACTCGATGAAAGGAACATTGTTGACACTTTTCAGCAAGTTGCAATCATGTAATACAGAAATAAACCGTTTTTCAAAAACAAGGTCAAAATCATGTAAGTACAATTTTGCTGTACTGCTTAATCAGGATGATAGAAACACTGTTGACACTTTTCAGCAAGTTGTAATACAGAAATAAACAGTTTTTCAAAAACAAGGTCTCAGTCATGTTTGATTCACTCTGTAAGTACCATTTTGCTGTACTGTTTAAGCTCGATGAAAGGAACATTGTTGACACTTTTCAGCAAGTTGCAATCATGAAATACAGAAAAAAACAATTTTTACAAACAAGGTCTAAATCATGTTTGACGCACTCTGTAAGTACCATTTTTGCTGTACTGTTTAAACTCGATGAAAGGAACATTGTTGACACTTTTCAGCAAGTTGCAATCATGTAATACAGAAATAAACATTTTTCACAAACAAGGTCAAAATCATGGAAGTACAATTTTGCTGTACTGCTTAATCAGGATGATAGAAACACTGTTGACACTTTTCAGCAAGTTGTAATACAGAAATAAACAGTTTTTCAAAAACAAGGTCTCAGTCATGTTTGAGTCACTCTGTAAGTACCATTTTGCTGTACTGTTTAAGCTCGATGAAAGGAACATTGTTGACACTTTTCAGCAAGTTGCAATCATGAAATACAGAAATAAAGAGTTTCTCACAAACAAGGTCTAAATCATGTTTGATGCACTCTGTATTTTCAATTTTTGCTCTACTGTTTAAACTCGATGATAGAAACATTGTTGACACTTTTCTGCAAGTTGCAATCATGTAATATAGAAATAAACAGTTTTTCAAAAACAAGGTCTAAGTCATGTTTGTCACTCTCTAAGTACCATTTTGCTGTACTGTTTAAACTCAATGAAAGGAACATTGTTGACCCTTTTTAGCAAGTTGCAATCATGAAATACAGAAATAAAGAGTTTCTCACAAACAAGGTCTAAATCAGAGTAAGTACAATTTTGCTGTACTGCTTAATCAGGATGATAGAAACATTGTTGACACTTTTCAGCAAGTGCATGTAATACAGAAATAAACAGTTTTTCACAAACAAGGTCTAAATAATGTTTGATGCACTCTGTAAGTACTATTTTTGCTGTACTGTTTAAACTCGATGAAAGGAACATTGTTGACACTTTTCAGCAAGTTGCAATCATGTAAAACAGAAATAAACAGTTTTTCAAAAACAAGGTCTAAGTCATGTTTGAGTCACTGTAAGTACCATTTTGCTGTACTGTTTAAGCTCGATGAAAGGAACATTGTTGACACTTTTCAGCAAGTTGCAATCATGAAATACAGAAATAAAGAGTTTCTCACAAACAAGGTCTAAATAATGTTTGATGCACTCTGTAAGTTCATTTTTGCTGTACTGTTTAAACTCGATGAAAGGAACATTGTTGACACTTTTCAGCAAGTTGCAATCATGTAATACAGAAATAAACAGTTTTTCACAAACAAGGTCAAAATCATGGAAGTACAATTTTGCTGTACTGCTTAATCAGGATGATAGAAACACTGTTGACACTTTTCAGCAAGTTGTAATACAGAAATAAACAGTTTTTCAAAAACAAGGTCTCAGTCATGTTTGAGTCACTCTGTAAGTACCATTTTGCTGTACTGTTTAAGCTCGATGAAAGGAACATTGTTGACACTTTTCAGCAAGTTGCAATCATGAAATACAGAAAAAAACAATTTTTCACAAACAAGGTCTAAATCATGTTTGACGCACTCTGTAAGTACCATTTTTGCTGTACTGTTTAAACTCGATGAAAGGAACATTGTTGACACTTTTCAGCAAGTTGCAATCATGTAATACAGAAATAAACAGTTTTTCACAAACAAGGTCTAAGTCATGTTTGAGTCACTCTCTAAATACCATTTTGCTGTACTGTTTAAAGTCAGGATGAAAGGAACATTGATGACACTTTTCAGCAAGTTGCAATCATGAAATACTGAAAAAGAGTTTCTCACAAACAAGGTCTAAATCATGTTTGAGTCACTCTGTAAGTACTATTTTGCTGTACTGTTTAAACTCGATGAAAGGAAAATTGTTGACACTTTTCAGCAAGTTGCAATCATGTAAAACAGAAATAAACAGTTTTTCAAAAACAAGGTCTAAGTCATGTTTGAGTCACTCTGTAAGTACCATTTTGCTGTACTGTTTAAGCTCGATGAAAGGAACATTGTTGACACTTTTCAGCAAGTTGCAATCATGAAATACAGAAAAAACAATTTTTCACAAACAAGGTCTAAATCATGTTTGATGCACTCTGTAAGTACCATTTTTGCTGTACTGTTTAAACTCGATGAAAGGAACATTGTTGACACTTTTCAGCAAGTTGCAATCATGTAATACAGAAATAAACAGTTTTTCACAAACAAGGTCAAAATCATGGAAGTACAATTTTGCTGTACTGCTTAATCAGGATGATAGAAACACTGTTGACACTTTTCAGCAAGTTGTAATACAGAAATAAACAGTTTTTCAAAAACAAGGTCTCAGTCATGTTTGAGTCACTCTGTAAGTACCATTTTGCTGTACTGTTTAAGCTCGATGAAAGGAACATTGTTGACACTTTTCAGCAAGTTGCAATCATGTAATACAGAAATAAACAGTTTTTCAAAAACAAGGTCTCAGTCATGTTTGAGTCACTCTGTAAGTACCATTTTGCTGTACTGTTTAAGCTCGATGAAAGGAACATTGTTGACACTTTTCAGCAAGTTGCAATCATGAAATACTGAAAAAAAGAGTTTCTCACAAACAAGGTCTAAATCATGTTTGATGCACTCTGTATTTTCAATTTTTGCTGTACTGTTTTAACTCGATGAAAGAAACATTGTTGACACTTTTCAGCAAGTTGCAATCATGTAATATAGAAATAAACAGTTTTTCAAAAACAAGGTCTAAGTCATGTTTGAGTCACTCTCTAAGTACCATTTTGCTGTACTGTTTAAGCTCGATGAAAGGAACATTGTTGACACTTTTCAGCAAGTTGCAATCATGTAATACAGAAATAAACAGTTTTTCAAAAACAAGGTCTCAGTCATGTTTGAGTCACTCTGTAAGTACCATTTTGCTGTACTGTTTAAGCTCGATGAAAGGAACATTGTTGACACTTTTCAGCAAGTTGCAATCATGAAATACAGAAATAAAGAGATTCTCACAAACAAGGTCTAAATCATGTTTGATGCACTCTGTAAGTTCAATTTTTGCTGTACTGTTAAACTCGATGAAAGGAACACTGTTGACACTTTTCAGCAAGTTGCAATCATGTAATACAGAAATGAACAGTTTTTCAAAAACAAGGTCTAAGTCATGTTTGAGTCACTGTAAGTACCATTTTGCTGTACTGTTTAAGCTCGATGAAAGGAACATTGTTGACACTTTTCAGCAAGTTGCAATCATGAAATACAGAAAAAAACAATTTTTCACAAACAAGGTCTAAATCATGTTTGATGCACTCTGTAAGTACCATTTTTGCTGTACTGTTTAAACTCGATGAAAGGAACATTGTTGACACTTTTCAGCAAGTTGCAATCATGTAATACAGAAATAAACAGTTTTTCACAAACAAGGTCAAAATCATGGAAGTACAATTTTGCTGTACTGCTTAATCAGGATGATAGAAACACTGTTGACACTTTTCAGCAAGTTGTAATACAGAAATAAACAGTTTTTCAAAAACAAGGTCTCAGTCATGTTTGAGTCACTCTGTAAGTACCATTTTGCTGTACTGTTTAAGCTCGATGAAAGGAACATTGTTGACACTTTTCAGCAAGTTGCAATCATGTAATACAGAAATAAACAGTTTTTCAAAAACAAGGTCTAAGTCATGTTTGAGTCACTCTGTAAGTACCATTTTGCTGTACTGTTTAAGCTCGATGAAAGGAACATTGTTGACACTTTTCAGCAAGTTGCAATCATGAAATACAGAAATAAAGAGTTTCTCACAAACAAGGTCTAAATCATGTTTGATGCACTCTGTATTTTCAATTTTTGCTGTACTGTTTAAACTCGATGATAGAAACATTGTTGACACTTTTCAGCAAGTTGCAATCATGTAATACAGAAATAAACAGTTTTTCAAAAACAAGGTCTAAGTCATGTTTGAGTCACTCTCTAAGTACCATTTTGCTGTACTGTTTAAGCTCGATGAAAGGAACATTGTTGACACTTTTCAGCAAGTTGCAATCATGTAATACAGAAATAAACAGTTTTTCAAAAACAAGGTCTCAGTCATGTTTGAGTCACTCTGTAAGTACCATTTTGCTGTACTGTTTAAGCTCGATGAAAGGAACATTGTTGACACTTTTCAGCAAGTTGCAATCATGAAATACAGAAATAAAGAGTTTCTCACAAACAAGGTCTAAATCATGTTTGATGCACTCTGTAAGTTCAATTTTTGCTGTACTGTTAAACTCGATGAAAGGAACACTGTTGACACTTTTCAGCAAGTTGCAATCATGTAATACAGAAATGAACAGTTTTTCAAAAACAAGGTCTAAGTCATGTTTGAGTCACTCTGTAAGTACCATTTTGCTGTACTGTTTAAGCTCGATGAAAGAAACATTGTTGACACTTTTCAGCAAGTTGCAATCATGTAATACAAAAATAAACAGTTTTTCAAAAACAAGGTCTAAGTCATGTTTGAGTCACTGTAAGTACCATTTTGCTGTACTGTTTAGGCTCGATGAAAGGAACATTGTTGACACTTTTCAGCAAGTTGCAATCATGTAATACAGAAATAAACAGTTTTTCACAAACAAGGTCAAAATCATGGAAGTACAATTTTGCTGTACTGCTTAATCAGGATGATAGAAACACTGTTGACACTTTTCAGCAAGTTGTAATACAGAAATAAACAGTTTTTCAAAAACAAGGTCTCAGTCATGTTTGAGTCACTCTGTAAGTACCATTTTGCTGTACTGTTTAAGCTCGATGAAAGGAACATTGTTGACACTTTTCAGCAAGTTGCAATCATGAAATACAGAAAAAAACTATTTTTCACAAACAAGGTCTAAATCATGTTTGATGCACTCTGTAAGTTCAATTTTTGCTGTACTGTTTAAACTCGATGAAAGGAACATTGTTGACACTTTTCAGCAAGTTTCAATCATGTAATACAGAAATAAACCGTTTTTCAAAAACAAGGTCAAAATCATGTAAGTACAATTTTGCTGTACTGCTTAATCAGGATGATAGAAACACTGTTGACACTTTTCAGCAAGTTGTAATACAGAAATAAACAGTTTTTCAAAAACAAGGTCTCAGTCATGTTTGAGTCACTCTGTAAGTACCATTTTGCTGTACTGTTTAAGCTCGATGAAAGGAACATTGTTGACACTTTTCAGCAAGTTGCAATCATGAAATACAGAAAAAACAATTTTTCACAAACAAGGTCTAAATCATGTTTGACGCACTCTGTAAGTACCATTTTTGCTGTACTGTTTAAACTCGATGAAAGGAACATTGTTGACACTTTTCAGCAAGTTGCAATCATGTAATACAGAAATAAACATTTTTTCACAAACAAGGTCAAAATCATGGAAGTACAATTTTGCTGTACTGCTTAATCAGGATGATAGAAACACTGTTGACACTTTTCAGCAAGTTGTAATACAGAAATAAACAGTTTTTCAAAAACAAGGTCTCAGTCATGTTTGAGTCACTCTGTAAGTACCATTTTGCTGTACTGTTTAAGCTCGATGAAAGGAACATTGTTGACACTTTTCAGCAAGTTGCAATCATGAAATACAGAAATAAAGAGTTTCTCACAAACAAGGTCTAAATCATGTTTGATGCACTCTGTAATTTCAATTTTTGCTGTACTGTTTAAACTCGATGATAGGAACATTGTTGACACTTTTCAGCAAGTTGCAATCATGTAATATAGAAATAAACAGTTTTTCAAAAACAAGGTCTAAGTCATGTTTGAGTCACTCTGTAAGTACCATTTTGCTGTACTGTTTAAACTCAATGAAAGGAACATTGTTGACCCTTTTTAGCAAGTTGCAATCATGAAATACAGAAATAAAGAGTTTCTCACAAACAAGGTCTAAGTCAGAGTAAGTACAATTTTGCTGTACTGCTTAATCAGGATGATAGAAACACTGTTGACACTTTTCAGCAAGTTGTAATACAGAAATAAACAGTTTTTCACAAACAAGGTCTAAATAATGTTTGATGCACTCTGTAAGTACTATTTTTGCTGTACTGTTTAAACTCGATGAAAGGAACATTGTTGACACTTTTCAGCAAGTTGCAATCATGTAATACAGAAATAAACAGTTTTTCAAAAACAAGGTCTAAGTTATGTTTGAGTCACTGTAAGTACCATTTTGCTGTACTGTTTAAGCTCGATGAAAGGAACATTGTTGACACTTTTCAGCAAGTTGCAATCATGAAATACAGAAAAAACATTTTTTCACAAACAAGGTCTAAATCATGTTTGATGCACTCTGTAAGTTCAATTTTTGCTGTACTGTTTAAACTCGATGAAAGGAACATTGTTGACACTTTTCAGCAAGTTGCAATCATGTAATACAGAAATAAACCGTTTTTCAAAAACAAGGTCAAAATCATGTAAGTACAATTTTGCTGTACTGCTTAATCAGGATGATAGAAACACTGTTGACACTTTTCAGCAAGTTGTAATACAGAAATAAACAGTTTTTCAAAAACAAGGTCTCAGTCATGTTTGATGCACTCTGTAAGTACCATTTTGCTGTACTGTTTAAGCTCGATGAAAGGAACATTGTTGACACTTTTCAGCAAGTTGCAATCATGAAATACAGAAAAAAACAATTTTTCACAAACAAGGTCTAAATCATGTTTGACGCACTCTGTAAGTACCATTTTTGCTGTACTGTTTAAACTCGATGAAAGGAACATTGTTGACACTTTTCAGCAAGTTGCAATCATGTAATACAGAAATAAACAGTTTTTCACAAACAAGGTCAAAATCATGGAAGTACAATTTTGCTGTACTGCTTAATCAGGATGATAGAAACACTGTTGACACTTTTCAGCAAGTTGTAATACAGAAATAAACAGTTTTTCAAAAACAAGGTCTCAGTCATGTTTGAGTCACTCTGTAAGTACCATTTTGCTGTACTGTTTAAGCTCGATGAAAGGAACATTGTTGACACTTTTCAGCAAGTTGCAATCATGAAATACAGAAATAAAGAGTTTCTCACAAACAAGGTCTAAATCATGTTTGATGCACTCTGTAAGTTCAATTTTTGCTGTACTGTTTAAACTCGATGATAGGAACATTGTTGACACTTTTCAGCAAGTTGCAATCATGTAATATAGAAATAAACAGTTTTTCAAAAACAAGGTCTAAGTCATGTTTGAGTCACTCTCTAAGTACCATTTTGCTGTACTGTTTAAGCTCGATGAAAGGAACATTGTTGACACTTTTCAGCAAGTTGCAATCATGTAATACAGAAATAAACAGTTTTTCAAAAACAAGGTCTCAGTCATGTTTGAGTCACTCTGTAAGTACCATTTTGCTGTACTGTTTAAGCTCGATGAAAGGAACATTGTTGACACTTTTCAGCAAGTTGCAATCATGAAATACAGAAATAAAGAGATTCTCACAAACAAGGTCTAAATCATGTTTGATGCACTCTGTAAGTACAATTTTTGCTGTACTGTTTAAACTCGATGAAAGGAACACTGTTGACACTTTTCAGCAAGTTGCAATCATGTAATACAGAAATGAACAGTTTTTCAAAAACAAGGTCTAAGTCATGTTTGAGTCACTCTGTAAGTACCATTTTGCTGTACTGTTTAAGCTCGATGAAAGGAACATTGTTGACACTTTTCAGCAAGTTGCAATCATGTAATACAGAAATAAACAGTTTTTTCAAAAACAAGGTCTAAGTCATGTTTGAGTCATCTGTAAGTACCATTTTGCTGTACTGTTTAGGCTCGATGAAAGGAACATTGTTGACACTTTTCAGCAAGTTGCAATCATGTAATACAGAAATAAACAGTTTTTCACAAACAAGGTCAAAATCATGGAAGTACAATTTTGCTGTACTGCTTAATCAGGATGATAGAAACACTGTTGACACTTTTCAGCAAGTTGTAATACAGAAATAAACAGTTTTTCAAAAACAAGGTCTCAGTCATGTTTGAGTCACTCTGTAAGTACCATTTTGCTGTACTGTTTAAGCTCGATGAAAGGAACATTGTTGACACTTTTCAGCAAGTTGCAATCATGAAATACAGAAAAAATTTTTTTTACACAAACAAGGTCTAAATCATGTTTGACGCACTCTGTAAGTACCATTTTTGCTGTACTGTTTAAACTCGATGAAAGGAACATTGTTGACACTTTTCAGCAAGTTGCAATCATGTAATACAGAAATAAACCGTTTTTCAAAAACAAGGTCAAAATCATGTGAAGTACAATTTTGCTGTACTGCTTAATCAGGATGATAGAAACACTGTTGACACTTTTCAGCAAGTTGTAATACAGAAATAAACAGTTTTTCAAAAACAAGGTCTCAGTCATGTTTGAGTCACTCTGTAAGTACCATTTTGCTGTACTGTTTAAGCTCGATGAAAGGAACATTGTTGACACTTTTCAGCAAGTTGCAATCATGAAATACAGAAAAAACAATTTTTCACAAACAAGGTCTAAATCATGTTTGACGCACTCTGTAAGTACCATTTTTGCTGTACTGTTTAAACTCGATGAAAGGAACATTGTTGACACTTTTCAGCAAGTTGCAATCATGTAATACAGAAATAAACAGTTTTTCACAAACAAGGTCTAAATCATGGAAGTACAATTTTGCTGTACTGCTTAATCAGGATGATAGAAACACTGTTGACACTTTTCAGCAAGTTGTAATACAGAAATAAACAGTTTTTCAAAAACAAGGTCTCAGTCATGTTTGAGTCACTCTGTAAGTACCATTTTGCTGTACTGTTTAAGCTCGATGAAAGGAACATTGTTGACACTTTTCAGCAAGTTGCAATCATGAAATACAGAAATAAAGAGTTTCTCACAAACAAGGTCTAAATCATGTTTGATGCACTCTGTATTTTCAATTTTTGCTCTACTGTTTAAACTCGATGATAGAAACATTGTTGACACTTTTCAGCAAGTTGCAATCATGTAATATAGAAATAAACAGTTTTTCAAAAACAAGGTCTAAGTCATGTTTGAGTCACTCTCTAAGTACCATTTTGCTGTACTGTTTAAACTCAATGAAAGGAACATTGTTGATCCTTTTTAGCAAGTTGCAATCATGAAATACAGAAATAAAGAGTTTCTCACAAACAAGGTCTAAGTCAGGTAAGTACAATTTTGCTGTACTGCTTAATCAGGATGATAGAAACACTGTTGACACTTTTCAGCAAGTTGTAATACAGAAATAAACAGTTTTTCACAAACAAGGTCTAAATAATGTTTGATGCACTCTGTAAGTACTATTTTTGCTGTACTGTTTAAACTCGATGAAAGGAACATTGTTGACACTTTTCAGCAAGTTGCAATCATGTAAAACAGAAATAAACAGTTTTTCAAAAACAAGGTCTAAGTCATGTTTGAGTCACTGTAAGTACCATTTTGCTGTACTGTTTAAGCTCGATGAAAGGAACATTGTTGACACTTTTCAGCAAGTTGCAATCATGAAATACAGAAAAAACAATTTTTCACAAACAAGGTCTAAATCATGTTTG